>NC_089516.1:89823318-89985818 GCF_036850995.1 Saccopteryx leptura | reverse complement strand
ACAGTTCTCTTACAGTTACGATTCCTACACTTTGCACAATAAATCTATCACTGTGTCTCTCCACTACTTTGGGTACAATGTTGCCAAGTACTGTCTTCAAAAAATATCCGCCACCTCCTATGTCACATCCAGTTACCCTTGGTCCTTTGAATGGAAAACAGACTGTTCTTTGTATATCACACATAGCAAATTAAATTTGCTAGTGTCATTTGAAATTTCCAAGAATTTATGAAATCAAATTCAGACCATAGCTAATTTGGATGCAGAATTACTGGCATCCTTATGCTTAAATCTGATTAAATTTGAAGGTTTCCAGAAGAAAAGAGATTCTATATAGATTTAAAATTCTACCTATTTGGCAAAATTAATGAGACTAAACTCATCAAGTTTCAGATTAACCCATCTATACTTTTATCCCAACATGTATAAAATATCCTATGTAAAAGAATTAAGGTTCTTAAATGAACTAAAAGAAATAAAACCCATTATAGTTTGTACTAACACTTATAATAATCTTGTCCTGTTTGTTGAGAACCAAATGGGCAGGAGTTAAGATTCATTTAAGACCTTAAGATCTTCAAGAGGATGACTACAGACAGCATGCCAGTGGTGCTAAAGAAAAATGTTAATTTTTCCAAGATCTTACCTAAAGACACTAAATTACAGTTGAGGTTATATATTCTGCCTTTTTTTAAATGTCCCCAGATTTTCAGAAAGTCTATACTTATTCACATTTACTTGGAAGAAACATTAGATGTGGACTTTCATGCCCCAAGAGGTCATTGAAATTCTTGTTTATTTTTACAAGTTCTTAATCAAAATCACAAAGATCTCAAATTCTTTTGCAACTGCCCTTCATAAAATATGTGGATGATTATTTAATAAACTCCAGAAATAAAGGAATATCTAAAATAAATTCTTTGAAACTTTAAGTTCTTTTAACCCATAAAGAAGAGAAAGTGCCCAAAAATTACAATTTTGTCATTAAAGTTTATTATTTAGAACATGATTTATCTCAGAGTAATAAGTCTCTTACCTGTGATCAACTATAAGCCACCTAAAGTTTCCCTAAGCCAGTTACTAAAAGACAATTCAGGATATCTTTAGGTTTACTTGGCTATTTTATATAGTGAGGTCATACATTTTCTAAAATTGTCCTTTCTATGACCTAATGATATTTTTATTAAGGAGCCTTCTTTTGGGATTCCAAACATGAATATAAATTTCACAAACTAAAGTAAGCTCTTTAATATCCCTTTTGTTCAGTATGTCTTACTCATGTTAACCTTTAACACTATTCAGGAATTATCTGATTAGGCCCTTAGTGTTTTAACTCAATCACATAGAAACCACTAAAATTCATACTTAATTTCAGACTCTTTCTTGGCATCCTACTTACCTCAAGGCTATGGCAGCCACCAACAAATTTATGAAGGCTTATTTTGAATACTTTTGGGATCTTCCTTGAAACCAATTGTCCCTCATGGTATACAATTTTTGCTACTTACTGAAGAAAAACGTTTCTTGGAAAACCAGCTGACATTATGTGAATCATTTACATTCTTTCCTTCATATTTTACTATTTTTCACTATGCCACTTTGAATACTCCACTCTCAGTAAAGCACGTAACCTTTAGACTCTACCTAAGAATCATCCATGCTCATGTACACTTAATAAAATCTCTTACAATCAATCTAGAGTTGGTACTTTTTGTTGAAACGTCATTCCAAAAAAGAAAGGAAAAACATAGAGAATTATCAGACTGGCTATCTACCATATATTTTATTTTATCATTAGAAATGATACATTAACATGAACTAAATCAACTCAGAGAGCATAACTTATGGCTCTTACTAGACCTCCTTTATATGAAAATGCCTAGTGACAATGACCAACCTATTAATTATGAGCATTCTTACAGTCCAGACTGTGAGGTTGAAATATCATTTCACATACCAGAAATGCCATTTCACAAACCAGACTCCTTAAAAAAGTAGTTGTTTCAAATTTTGAATTAGCAAATGTATAAAGAGTTTGGAATCCCTTGGCATGTCAGATAGTAAGGAAGCGATCAAAGACTATAAGGTTTATGTCTAAAAGACTCAAGTGCCAAATTAAAGAGGTTCTCTGCCCAAACAGTATACAATATGAGCCTCAATAAAAATAAAAACTGAAACAGACTGAATTATTAAATATATTTAAATCCATGATTTTGTATGGCATTTAAAAATAATTGTTCAGCTCTGAAAATGATAGAAAACCCATTCATTAAATGAAAACTCTGTAAACAAAGTGGAAAACTATATATTATGCACTTATCTTTTTTCTTTTTCTTCTTTCCAAATGAAAGGAGGAGAGATAGACAGACTCTAGCTTGCTCCCCAACCGCAATCCACTGCCAACTCCCCATCTGGGGTTATGTATGCAGCTGAGCTATTTTTAGCACCTGAGGCAGAGGCTCCACAGAGCCATCTTCAGCTCTAGGGCTAATGCAAGGTTTATTATTTAGTCCAATCAAGTCATGGCTGGAGGAGGGGAAGAGAGAGAGAAAATGAGTGAGAAGAGGGAGTGTGATGGAAAAGTAGATGGTCATTTCTCCTGTGTACCCTGACTGGGAATTGAACTCATGACATCCATACATGATGCTCTACCACAGAGCCAACAAACCATGGCCAACCCTGATTTTCTTATATAAACTTGACCATTGAGTAACAAACATAAGATGAGAAGTATCTTCTTATAAAATTATTTCAGATTATAAAAGCACACAAAAGGTTAAAAATAAGCCTGACCAGGAGGTGGTGCAGTGGATAGAGCCTCAGACTGGGATGTGGAAGACCCTGGTTCAAAACCCCGAGGTCAACGACTTGAGCGCGGGCTCATCCTCCTTGACAGTGAGCTCACCAGCTTGAGCGCGGGATAGCTGGCTTGAGCATGGGAACATTGACATGACCCCATGGTCATTGCTTGAGCCCAAAGGTCATTCAGTGGTTTGAAGCTCAAGGTTGCTTGCTTGTGCCCAATTGCTGGCTTGAGCAAGAGGTGTCTCACTCTGCTGTAGCCTCTGGGTCAAGGCACATATGAGAAAGCAGTCTATGAACAACTAAAAAGACTAAGGAGCCACAACAAAGGATTAATGACTCTCATCTCTCTCCCTTCTTGTCTGTCTGTCTCTAGCTGTCTCTCTCTCTCTGTCTCTTTCTCTCTGTTTCTAACACAAAAAAAGTTAAAATTAAAATGTTGCTATATAGCAACTCCCAATAGATCTAGACATGAAGATTCAAAATGGAGGAGAGAAGGGCACAAAGAAAACTAGATAGAATGTGACAGAGGACAATCTGACTTCGGGTGATGGGTATGCAACATAATTGAATGAAAAGATAACCTGAGCATATTATCTTTGAACATATGTACCCTGATTTATTGATGTCACTCCATTAAAATTTATAAAAATTTATATAAAAAACTAACATCAATAAAGTGTGAATAACAGTCATGAACATCTTGATGAAAGAAAAATAAATAAATAAAAATATCACCCATAGCCTTGCAACAGGGATTCCATTTGACCCTTTTCACATTTCTGAATGTGGCTTCTATTTTGTATAAAATACAAAGAAACTTATTAAACCACTGTGACTACACAAGCACAAAATCTTAGACTTTGGAAACATTGGCAAGGCAAAACTATGTTCTTAAATAAACTGTAAGGAAGTAAACTATGCAGAGAGAGCATCTATTGATAAAAAAGTGACTTAAAATCCATATCAATTATTTTTATTTTGGGAATTCTAAACTACAATGTCTAGAGTTGCATCTTTAGGTGATAAAACCATAAAGAAATGCAAGAAAGTGATTACTAAGAAGTCAGGACAATAGTTACATGTGGAGAATATATAGAACTATTATTGAGATGGAGCAAATAAAAGTCCTTCTGGAGTAAGTGGCAAAGTTCTATTTCTTGACCAGGGTATGGATGTCAGGGTTTTGACTTTATAATTATCTAAGATAGTACAGAAATTCAGGCTGTTGTGTACTATTCTTATTTATCTACGTGTCATTTTAATTGTGTTTTGTTTTCTAAAATGCATTTATCTATTCACTTATGTTCACTTTTATGTTGTAAGTGTTCAGAATAGGCCTTCCTAAAATGTGTCATTTAGCATGAAAATTATTTTGAACTTAAGGCATTCAAGACCTTGTAAGCTCATGAGAATTTTTATTCCTCTTTCTTAAAGGATTTATATAAGGGGCCTTGCCCATAATGAGTCATCACCAGAAATATTTTTTCATGGCCTATCCATAGGGCAGGGCAAACTACTAATTACTGAACATTTTGTCTTTTTATAATCTTGTGATGTCTCTCTGTAGCCCTTAAATGCCTTACCTCATCATTAGCTTAGAATGTTATATATACCTCATTTTCCCTTTCTGTTAATTTCCCATTTATGTGGGTTCTTTAGTGCTCTTTCAAATATGTGGGGTTTTCTGTGTACATATGTATTAAATTTGCTTATTTTCCATGTAGATTTAATTATCAGAGAAGCCAAAAGAACTTAGGAAGATAGAGGAAAGTTTCTTTCTCACCTGCAATATATAGAACATATACTCCATAAAAAAATTAAAGTATCCAATTGGCTTTCCCACAAACACTTCTGAAAGTATTGTTCTTTCCATTGGAATTCTATAGTACTAGAAATATTCTTGATTTATTGAATTCAACATCAGTCATAAAAAAATTGGACCCTGATAATGGCACTAAAAATACTTTTGCAAAAATAATTATAACACAAGTGACGTCAGAGAAATGGTGCCATGAGAAGCGATACCGATAAATTTCCCCAAAATTTCCACAAGTTCTTCAACCAGAGACAGAAAAATCTATCCTTGGAGCATCTAGAAGTCCCACAAATTGTACACAAAGGTATTATCGAGCGAAAAATTGACTAAATATATAATCAACCCCGAAGGAAATAAGACGGAGAAAGGAACACTCTGCCTTCCTCACTAACCTAAGCAAGGGCTACTTTCACTTGAAACTGAGATAGAGGGCTAAAGGGGTGGAGGGATCGAGCCAGGTTGCTGCACAGACATCCAAGCCAAGGAAAGAGTGTGCCTGCAGCAACTCAGCCAACGCGAGCTAACACCCGCGCCAGACCTTGGCAAATATGGGCAAGTGGCAACCACCATTAGACCTGATATCCTGGTCGGCGAGCGCCGATAGTGTGAAAGAGGTTCTTCCTAGTGACGTGGGAGTGGGCACCCTTGTTACTGGACAGAAGGGCAGAGTCAGAGGCCTTTATGTGGGCTGTGACCAGAGTCTCAGTGTGGTCCCTGCACCCTGAACAGTGGCATGCGGGGAGTGAGCAAAAGCAAACTTCCCTACACCTGAACTTCTCCAGGCGAGCGGTACACCTCACCCCGGGGCGAGTGGCAGCCAGCATTAACTCCGATATCCTAGTCGGCAAGCACAGATAGTGTGCGAGAGGTTCCTCCTAGCACCCTGGAAGTGGGCACCTGTGTTCCCGGACAGAGGGGCAAAGTCAGAGGCCTTTGTGTGGGCTGTGACCAGAGTCTCGGTGTGGTCCCTGCACCCTGAACAGTGGCATGTGGAAACTGCATGAAAGCAAACTTCCCTACACCTGAACTTCTCTGAGTGGGCCAGGTGCCTCACCTAATCATTCAAGCTAGCAGACCCCGGACGCCGCGCAAGCAGCTTGCAGTCTGACTCAGGAGCAGATCTGTAGATCCAATTGCTGAAGTTACCTTAACCCACAGTCTGCTCACCTCCCAACTGACCTATGTGGCTCTAACTGACAAGATCTCCCTCAGTTCAGTGATCTAAGACAAGATGCATGGTATTTTTAGTGCCTCTTGCTATGCACATAGGGGTGGGGGCAACTTCTGATTGGCAGAGCTTTCATACTCAGGGCTATACGTTAAAAAGAGGGATTTGGCATCTTGTAAGACCTCCTGTTTTGCAAACAGCAACTAGGGCATCTTCTACCCAGCCAAAACAGGTTACAAAGTGCAAAAAGCCTGGGGATAGTGGTCCCACAGAGTGCGGAGACATATTGGACATGCCTGGAGGTGCATAGAAAGGCACCTTGAGAGCAATTGGCTCCCAGCCCCGCCTGATTATGCTGGCAGCTCTGACTGACAGAGCCTTACCCAGAGCCCTGTGCTGAGTGGGGATATAGGGGGGATTTGCCAGCTCTTTGAGCCTCTTACTCTCCAGGCAGAGGCAGCAGCAATCCCATAGCTGGATCATCAGGCTGCTAATTCAGGAAGGAGAGACTATGAGAGAGACTCTGGGAAAACGTACTCTCTCATTGTTGGAGCCTGCAAATGCTATCGAGCTCGACTGCCAACGAGACTGGAGCCTAATATATGACATTGCCATAGAGACTTACCAACTGCAAATATCTACCTAAGTGTGCCACTGGGGCAGAGCCTGGGGTACAGAGTCACCGACCAGGAAGAAGGAGAGAAAAGAAAAAGGAAGAAGATAGCCTCTCAAAATCAAGAAAAATTCACAGACATCATAACCTTTTCCTTAATTATTTGTTTCTTTCATCTTCTTGTCTTATTTTCTTCTTCTTCCACCCTAGTCCTTTTATTCTCTGCCTGTCTTATTCTTTCCTGTTCTTGAACTACATTACCCATAAGTGTTTTATTTCCCATTTTCTTTCTTTTCTTCTTCCTTTCTCTCCATGAGGGTTGCACTCCAAAACCCTTAACTCTCTCTCTGTCTCTTTTTCTTCATTTTTCTTTTTTGTTTTTTCCTCATTCTTTTTTTCTCTCTCCATATTAGTTTCTTCTTTTCTCCTTTACTTTTCCTCTCATTCAATCCTCAATAACAAAATATTATTTTATTTGGGACTCAAATTTTTTCTTTGTGGCACTTTGGGTGCTTTTTACTTCACTTTTTAACTCATGAGCATTCCTCCCGACCCTGGTTCTCCATTCTATCGAGTTTTTGCTCCACTTAATACAATACTCATTTTTAAATTTTGTTTCCTGTTTCCTGTTTCCTTCTTATTCTTCTAAGAGATTATATCTCTTAGTCGACCAACACTTACAAGTAAATCATTTTATTCTTGACCCAATATTTTTGTTTTTTGCACTTTTTGGGTCCCTACCACCTTTTTTACCCCTTTACCCCTTCTCCCCAACTCAGGCCCTCCATTATAGGTAGTTTTTGTTCCATTTAGCGCAATATAATTCACAGTTCATCATAATATTTTCTCAAGGAGGAAGGAGAGGAGAGGAAAAAAAATAAGAGAGAAATAATAAATTTTCCTTTTTTTCTATTTTTTTCTTTTTTCTTATTTTTTTACTTTTTATTCTTTATTAATTCTCATTAGTACTATCAAGAAAACCACCCTCAGATTCCATTAAGGAAAAGAAAATCGAATATCATGGATACAAAAGACAGAGAGGTAGTACAGATAGAAGAGAAAAAAAATCTATGGAGAAAAAATTTAATAAATAAGAAACATTGGAGCTATATGAGAGAGAATTTCAAATAGAAATCTTAAAAATATTCAAAGATATACAAGAAAACACAGAAAGGCAATTTAGGGAGCTCAGAAAACAACTCAACAAACACAAAGAATATACTACCAAGGAAATTGAAACTATAAAAACAAATCAGAGATGAAAAACTCAATTCATGAAATGAAAAATGAGGTAACAAGCTTAGCTAATAGAACAGGCCAGTTAGAAGTTAAGATTAGTGACATAGAAGACAAGCAACTTGAGGCACAACAGGGAAAAGAAGAAGGAGACTCAAAATTTTTAAAAATTGAGAAAGCCCTACAGGAATTGTCTGACTCCGTCAAAAAGACTAACATAAGAATAACAGGAATATAAGAGGGAGAGGAGAGAGAAAATGGAATGGAGAACATATTCAAACAAATAATAGATGAGAATTTCCCAAGACTGTGGAAAGAACTAAAGCCTCAAATTCAAGAAGCAAACAGAACTCCGAGTTTTCTTAACCCCAACAAACCTACTCCAAGGCACATCATAATTAAATTGGCACAAACTAATGATAAAGAAAAAAATTCTCAAGGCAGCCAGGGAAAAGAAGAATACAACATATAAAGGAAGGCCTATAAGAGTATCCTCGGATTTCTCAGCAGAAATTCTACAAGCTAGAAGAGAGTGGACCACAATATTTAAAATCCTGAAAGAGAGGACCTTTCAGCCAAGAATACTATACCGATCAAAACTATTCTTCAAATACAAAGGAGAAATAAGAACATTCACAGATACAGAAAAGATAAGGGAATTTATCATCAGAAAACCCCCATTCCAGGAATTACTGAATGGGGTTTTCCAACCAGATACAAAGAACAAAACAAAATAAAACCACAAGTAAAAGCTCCAAAAAGAACATAATAAAACCAAATTTAAATTGTGAAAACAAAAAAAAGGGGGGGGAGAGGATGGAGATTAACAGTAGCAAAGGAAGGTGGAGTGCAGAAGCACTCATAAGATAGTGTACTACAATGAACACGGTAGGTACCCTTTTCATTACTTAATGGTAACCACCCTTGAAAAAACCACCACAAAAGCACATGAATTAAGAAAGGTA
Source organism: Saccopteryx leptura (assembly GCF_036850995.1). Classification (NCBI taxonomy): domain Eukaryota; kingdom Metazoa; phylum Chordata; class Mammalia; order Chiroptera; family Emballonuridae; genus Saccopteryx; species Saccopteryx leptura. The sequence continues at coordinate 89,977,215 of NC_089516.1, read as the reverse complement.
GCAACAGAGGAAGAAGTATGGAATACATCCAAACAAAAACAAAAGATAAAAAAACAAAAGAGAAGAATCAAACAAGATACAAAACTAACAGAAAGCAATTTATAAAATGGCAATAGGGAACCCAAAAGTGTCAATAATTACACTATATGTAAATTGATATAACTCACCAATAAAAACACATAGAGTAGCAGAATGGATTAAAAAAAATCCAACTGTATTCTGCCTACAAGAAACACATCTAAGCAACAAGGATAAAAACAAATTCAAAGTGAAAGGCTGGAAAACAATACTCCAAGCCAATAACACCCAAAAAACGCAGGCATAGCAATACTCATATCTGAAAATGCTGACTACAAGACAGCAAAAGTACTCAGAGACAAAAATGGTCATTTCATAATGATTAAGGGAACGCTGAATCAAGAAGACATAACAATTCTTAATATATATGCACCAAACCAAGAAGCACCAAAATATATAAGACAGCTACTTATTGACCTTAAAACAAAAACTGACAAAAAAAATACAGTCATACTTGGAGACCTCAATACACTGCTGACAGTGCTAGATCGTTCTTCCAAACAGAGAATCAATAAAGATATATTGGCCTTAAACAAAAAACTAGAGCACCTGGATATGATAGACATCTACAGGACACTTCATCCCAAAGTGACAGAGTATACATTTTTCTCTCATGTACATGGATCATTCTCAAGAATTGACCATATGTTGGGCCACAAAAATAATATCAGCAAATTTAGAAAAATCGAAATAGTACCAAGCATACATTCTGATCATAAAGCCTTGAAACTAGAATTCAACTGCAAAAAAGAGGGAAAAAAACACCACAAAAATGTGGAAACTAAACAACATACTTTGAAAAAAATGAATGGGTCAAAGAAGAAATAAGCACAGAGATCAAAAGATATATACATACAAATGAAAATGACAATACAACATATCAGAATCTCTGGGATGTAGCAAAAGCAGTGACAAGAGGGAAGTTCATATCACTTGAGGCCTATATGAACAAACAAGAGAGAACCCAAGTAAACCACTTAACTTCACACCTTAAAGAACTAGAAAAAGAAGAACAAAGACAACCCAAAACCAGCCGAAGAAAGGAGATAACAAAAATCAGAGCAGACATAAATGAAATAGAGAACAGAAAAACTTTAGAAAAAATTAATAAAAAAAGGAACTGGTTCTTTGAACAGATCAATATAATTGATAAACTCTTGGCAAGACTCAACAAGGAAAAAAGAGAAAGGACTCATATAAACAAAATCCAAAATGAAAGAGGAGAAATCACCACAGGTATCATATCTATACAAAGAATTATTGTAGAATACTATGAAAAACTATATTCCACTAAACTGAACAATCTAGAAGAAGTGGATAAATTCCTAGAACAATACAACCTTCCTAGACTGAATCAAGAAGAAGCAGAAAGCCTAAACTGACCAACTAGCAGGAAAGAAATAGAAAAAAGTATTAAAAACCTCCCCAAAATTAAAAGTCAAGGCCCAGATGGTTATACTAGTAAATTTTATCAAACATTCAAAGAAGACTTGGTTCCTATTCTACTCAAAGTCTTCCAAAAAATTTAAGAAGAAGCAATACGTTCAAACACATTTTATAACACCAACATAACTCTCATACTGAAACTTGGCAAGGACGGCACAAAAAAAGAAAACTACAGACTAATATCTCTAATGAATACAGATGCTAAAATACTAAAAAAAATTCTAGCAAATTGAATACAACAACATATTAAAAAATAATACATCATAATCAAGTGGGATTCATCCCCAAATCTCAAGAATGATTCAACATAGGTAAAATGGTTAACGTAATACAGCATATCAACAAAACTAAAAACCAAAACCACATGATCTTATAAAAAAATGCAGAAAAGGGATTTGATAAAATACAACACAACTATATGTTTAACACACTCAACAAAATGGGTATAGAAGGAAAATATCTCAACATGATAAAGGCCATATATGATAAACCATCAGCTAACATATTAAATGGCATAAAACTGAAAGCTTTCCCCCTTAAATCAGGAATAAGACAGGGTTGTCCACTCTCTCCACTCTTACTTAACGTGGTGCTAGAAGTTCTGGCCAGAACAATCAGACAAGATAAAGAAATAAAAGGCATCCATATTGGAAAAGAAAAAGTAAAGGTATCACTTTTTGCAGCTGATATGATCCTATACATCAAAAACCCCAAAGACTCCACAAAAAGATTAATAGAAACAATAAGCCAATACATTAAGGTTGCAGAATATAAAATTAATATACAAAAGTCCATAGCCTTTCTATATGCCAACAATGAAACATTAAAAAACAAACTCAAAAAAATAATCCCCTTCACAATTGCAACAAAAAAAATAAAATACTTAGTAATAAACATAACAAAGAATGTAAAGGACTTATATAACAAAAACTACAAAGCATTGTTAAGGGAAATCAAAAAAGATACAATGAGATGAAAAAATATTCCTTGTTCTTGGATAGGAAGAATAAATATAATCAAAATGGCCATATTACCCAAAGCAATATACAAATTTAATGCAATTTCCATCAAAATTCCAATGACATTTTTTAAAGAAATGGAACAAAAAATTATCAGATTTATATGGAACTATAAAAAACCCCAAATAGCCAAAACAATCCTTAAAAAAAGAATGAAGCTGGGGGCACTACAATACCTGACTTCAAGCTATATTATAGAGCCATGATAATCAAAAGAGCATGGTATTGGCAGAAAAATAGACACTCAGATCAATGGAACAGAATACAAAGTCCAGAAATAAAACCACATATATATGGTCAAATAATTTTTGATAAAGAGGTCAACAACGCATAATGGGGAAATGAAAACCTCTTCAACAAATGGTGCTGGGTAAACTGAAAAGCCAAATGCAAAAGAATGAAACTAGACTACAGTTTGTCCCCTTGTACTAAAATCAATTCAAAATGGATCAAAGACCTAAATATAAGACCTGAAACAATAAAGTACATAGAAGAAGACATAGTTACTAAACTCATGGACCTTGGTTTTATAGAGCATTTTTTGAATTTGACTCCAAAGGCAAGAGAAGTGAAGGCAAAAATAAATGAATGGGACTACATCAGACTAAGAAGTTTTTGCTCAGCAAGAGAAATTGACAACAAAATAAACAGACAGCCAACTAAATGGGAAATGGTGTTTTCAAACAACAGCTGAGATAAGGGCCTAATAATCAAAATATACAAGAACTCATAAAACTCAACAACAAACAAGCAAACAATCCAATAAAAAATGGGAAGAGGACATGAACAGACACTTGTCCCACGAAGAAATACAAACAGCCAACAGATATATGAAAAGATGCTCATCTTCATTAGTTATTAGAAAAATGCAAATCAAAACTGCAATGAGATATCACCTCACACCTGTTAGATTAGCTATTATCAACAAGACAGGTAATAGCAAATGTTGGAAAGGTTGTGGAGAAAAAGGAACCCTCATTCACTGTTGGTGGGAATGTAAAGTAGTACAACCATTATGGAAGAAAGTATGATGGTTCCTCAAAAAAATGAAAATAGAGCTACCTTATGACCCAGCAATCCCTTTACTGGGTATATACCCCAAAAACTCAGAAACATTGATACGTAAAGACACATGCAGCCCTATGTTCATTGCAGCATTGTTCACAGTGGCCAAGACATGAAAACAACCAAAAGCCCTTCAATAGATGACTGGATAAAGAAGATGTGGCACATATACACTATGGAATACTACTCAGCCATAAGAAATGATGACATCAGATCATATACAACAAAATGGTTGGATCTTTATAACATTATACAGAGTGAAATAAGTAAATCAGAAAAAATTAAGAACTGCATGATTCCATACACAAGTGGGACATAAAAACAAGACTGAGAGACATGGACAAGAGTGTGGTGGTTACCGGGGGGGAGTTAGGTAGAGGGGAAGGGGGATGTGAAGGGGCACAAAGAAAACTAGATAGAAGGTGACGGAGGACAATCTGACTTTGGGTGATGGGTATGCAACCTAATTGAATGACAAGATAACCAGGACATGTTTTCTTTGAACATATGTACCCTGATTTATTGATGTCACCCCATTAAAATTAATAAAAATTAAAAAAATAAAATAAAAATAAAATAAAAATAAAATAAAAAGTAAATAAATAAACCTGAGCATAAGCGAATTCAATTAAAAAAATAAAAAAATAATTACAATACTATCCATAGGGGCCAGAAACACAAGAAGTGTAAGATTAAATAACAGCATTATTTTTTCTTTAGGTTTTATTTACTGATTTTAGAGAGGGAAGAAGGCAGGGGCAGAAAGCGTCAACTCATAGTAGTTGTTTCTTGTATATTCCTTGACTGAGAAAGCCCTGGGTTTCAAACCAGTAACCTCAACATTTCCAGGTCAATACTACAGGTCAGGCATTATTTTTCTGTAATAGTCTATTTGTTTTCCTCAGAAAGAATCCAAACTTCTTTATAAAAATTATTTAGTCTTGTCCCTGGCCAGTTGGCTCAGTGGTAGAGCATTGATCTGGCGTTCAGGAGTTCCGGGTTCGATTCTCGGCCAGGGAACACAAGAGAAGCACCCATCTGCTTCTCCACCCCTCCCCCTCTCCCTCCTCTCGATCTCTTTCTTCCCCTCCCACAGCCAAGGCTCCATTGGAGCAGAGTTGGCCTGGGGGCTGAGGATGGCTCTGTGCCCTCTGCCTCAGGCGCTAGAATGGATCTGGTTGCCACAGAGCAACACCTCAGATGGGCAGAGCATTGCCCCCTGGTGGGCATGCCGGGTGGATCCCGGTTGGGCACATGCGGGAGTATGTCTGACTGCCTCCCCGTTTCCAACTTCAGAAAAATACAAAAAAAAAAAAATTATTAGTTATGTTTAACAATTTGCACATCCCCAATACAATCTGCACCCTACAAAGGTAGTATTTTTTTTTTAATGTGGATCAAGCATGTTCTTTGTTTACTACCCAAAAACCTGACTTATATATATGAGTAAATTGTCAGAGATTATATATTTGAGGCCAATACATAAATTGTGGACCATTTCTCATTAAAGAATGAGGCCAATAAAAAATACCAATTAAAGGCATATATGAATAATTAGCCAAAAATTCCTTTTGTCTAATTATAGTTTGATTTTATTATGCCTATCATCCAAATGATGTTTTTTATAATAGTCAGATAATTATTAATAACCTTAGGTGAAGTTTTAAATGATACTTCCACAACCCAACAGACATTTTTTAACTTTTTTGGTCCAAGAGATAATGCACGAAATAATAACTAGACAGTGTCTAGTGTTGCATTCAGCTAAATACTACTGCCAAGTATAACAATTATTCTCTAAATAAAAGAAGCCGGCTACTTGCCAGTTTGTTTTCTCAGCCTGGATTTGTTCATTTGAATCATGGCCTCATATCATTATATCATTTAACCTGTATTTTCATTGGAAATATGCACTTTCCAGAATTCTACTCATTTATGTGTCACTGTTATATCAGTTGATTTGACAACTCATATGGCAAAAAGAGTTTAAAGGTCAAAACTTGGCCTAAATCCAAACTGTTGTTTCTATACAAGTGACTAAAACAGCGATGTTGAACTGCTCTAAAAGTGATTTTGTGACTAACTCTATGATCTGGCCAGGATGGCGAAAGTGGTGTGGGATTAGAAAAGCCACACTCCCACTAAGCAATCCAATCACAGAATATTCTGTGATTCATATAACATTTTTGCTTCACTTTGTTGCATTTACCTTTGTCTTCAGAAATCAACAAACCCAGCACTTCATCTGAAACTGAAAGCTTCCCAGCCAAAATCATGAGCAAAAAAATCATTTGCTCACTTTCTTTAAGATGACATTTTAGAATTGTCCATGTAGTGTTCTCTCTTTTGCAATAAGTAAATAAATCTGTTTGTTTATATAATAATATGTTTCTTTATTTAAAAAAACCTGCCCTGCTTTGCCTTCTACATAACACTTAAACACCGCAAATATTTTCAATTTGTTGATCTCTTAGTTATTATCTGTCACTTGTTACTGAATTATAACTGCATTAAGGCAAGACCATTAAATATTTTATTCATATTTGTGACTCCTGCATAGTACAGGTTTTTGACATATTGTAAATATAAATCTGTGAATGTATGAAAGATATTATCTGCCTCCCCCCACTAAAAATATGCTTCATAGAGATTATGTAGTTCAAACTGCCTGCATGTAGTAAGTGTGCAATAAATATTGAATTAGTAAATTATGGCTTAAATTATAAGCACGTTCTTTTACTGAAAACAGTTTCTTGTACAAAGATTTAGGTAGATATTTGCTTACTTGTTTTTAATTTGCTTAAAAAATGCCTAACCAGGTGGTGGCACAGTAGATAGAGCTTTGGCCTGAGATGCTAAGCACCCAGGTTCAAAACCCAGAGGTTGCTGGTTGGATTGTGGGAGATCATAGACATGACTCCATGGTCACTGGTTTGAGTTCAAAGGTTTCTGGCTTGAAGCCTAAGGTCACTGTCTTGAGCACAAGGGCACTGGCTTGAGCAAAGGGTCACTGGTTCGGCTGAAGCCCCCCCCCCCCCCCGGTTAAGGTACATATGAGAATGCAATCAATGAGCAACTAAGGTGCTGCAACTATGAGTTGATGCTTCTCATTTCTCTCTTTTCCTGTCTGTCTGTATCAATCTGTCCCTCTCCACCTCTCTTTCTCTCTCCTTTCCTCAAATAAAGAAAAATGATAAGGGTAAAGACAGATATATATACTTATAGGATGGGTCAAAAGTAGATAGACAATTGTGAGTACACAAAACACAGACTTTATTCTTGTATTATTTATTAATTATTTTATTATTTTTCACATGAAAAACTGTAAACTTATTTTTGCTCCACTAGTATTTATGTATATGTATATATTATACATACATATTATATATAATGAAATATATACAGCCTGACCGGGTGGTGGCAAAGTGGATGCGAAAGACCCAGGTTTGAGACCTCGAGGTCACCAACTTGAGCGCAGGCTCATCTGGTTTGAGCAAAGCTCACCAGCTTGGACCTAAGGTCACTGGCTTGAGCAAGGGATTACTCGATCTGCTGTAGCCCCACGGTCAAGGCACATATGAGAAAGCAAACAATGAATAACTAAGATGTTGCAACAAAAAACTAATGTTTGGTGCTTCTCATCTCTCTCTGTTCCTGTCTGTCTGTCCCTATCTATCCCTCTCTCTGACTCTCTCTCTCTCTGTCTCTGTAAATATATATATATATTATATGTAAATATATACATATTGTATATAATAAAATAAAATTTGTGGGGTTTCTTTCACTGAACAAGTAACAATCTGGAGTCATGAATATTACCACATAGGGAACTGTTAGAAATAGAAAAGGTAAAACTAAAAATAAAGAAAAACAGAAAAGAAATGGAATTTATACAGAGCAAGGGAAGTGTGCACAATGAATAAATGATGAAACTATAGTATGAAAATGGGAAGGGTAAATAAAGAGGTTCCACTCTTATGAGGCCATCTGAACTACACCAGGACTTATTGTGTAGCTATAGGAGATAGAGAGTAAAGAAATTTGATTGATAAAAACAGATACTGTGAGCAATGAGTAAAGAATTGTGAAAGAGGAAAGGGCTCTGTAATAAGTCTGACAAGGTTAGTGACTGAAAGTACAGTAATATCAGAGAGTCATCTGATCATAAAAGCCTAATTCAGCAGGTCATGATGGGCTATCACACCCAAGGCAAATAACTTCCTCAGAAAACAGTTCATCTTTACCTTACACAAGCCCTGTCCATTTTCTTGTGCATCTAATTTAACACACCTTTAAAATGTCAGAGTAATCCTCTTTTCCAAATACCTTTGAGGCCTTACCACCCTGAAAAGAGTGCATAATTTTCTTGCTTATATACCATACCTATTTACTATAAATATTTACTCCATTTTACTTTTTATTCAATCATAGAGATTTCCCCCTGCCTTGCTTTCTACTTTTTAGTAAACTATCACTAATGTATTTCATGTAATTTTCCTTACAGTTTTGTCTTTGACTACAAATGCATAAGAACTACCAAGCTGTCATTCTTCAGAGCATTTTGAGAAATTGCCTCTGGACATGTCCATAGTTTCACACAAATAAGGTCATAAAATTTTCTATAATTTTAGACATTCTCACATCTACAAAATCAAATTTATTGGTTTCTAGGTAGAATAAGTGATAGTGTTAAAAACCAGACAACAGTCCCAAAATTAAATTTTTCATGCTAACCCCTACGCCATCAAACCAAGATGTAGTTACAGTTTCTGTTCTCCAGAAATGGAATCTTAAACCAGTTAATCAGCACTAGTGAAGTAAACTGCTTGATAGACTCCAGCTACCCTCTAAAGGAAAGTAATGTTGCAATAACAAACCAGGTTTTTGTTAAGTATAACTTCCTTGTTTCTGCTCCCTTCTCCCTAAAAAGCTCTCATTTTGTACAGCTCCTCAGAGCTTCTTTCTGTCTTTTAAACTGGATTCTACCTAACTCATTAATAACTGAATAAAGCCAATAATATTTAAAATAATTTTCTCAGTTGAATTTTATTTTTAACAATAGTTTATACATAATTCATAAAGAAGCTGTTTCAAAATATATACTCTGTATTATTATAAATCAACATGATACAATTTAAAAACTTCTTTGACAAAAATGAAATGGTAAACAAGATGTATAGTGACACAGCAGTAGGATTCAATGTAGAAATTGTTCAATAAATTCAACATTTATTATGTGCAAGGAATAATATGCAAACTGATAGGTTTCAGGTTATGCTTTTCCAAAACATTAAACTTGGCATACTAAATATTTTAAGTTGAATAAGTTTGAGAGAGCAACAGAAGGCAAAAGTTCACTATGACCTTCACCTTGCCCTTCTTCCCTGAAACAGGTCATAAAACGTTTATATGAGTAATGGTCTTCCTGCACCTGGAGGAAATCCGTATCTTTAACTGCATAAACAAAAAGATGCCTAAGATAATCCAAACAAACTGGCTTTTCTAAGTTTCCCTCAGTTTACAATATTTACCTTATACTCCTTAACATATCAAATTGTTCCACCACTATCCATGCTTCATCAAACCTAGCATTACAATATTAAGGTTTAACTGTTTCTTTGAATCTTCATTTACTTATGAGACTCCTGTGTTACATAAAGCTTATATTAAATATACTTGTGTACTTTTTTCTTGTTAATCTTTGTCAGTTTAATTTTCTAAAGCTACCTAAAGAAAACAAGAGTATTAAGGAAAATATTTCTTCCACTATACAACTCAAGAAATGGAGAGAATGGCTTCAAGGAAATCCTTAATAATAACCAGATTAAAGTTTTTAAAATATTTAAAGATAGAAAGTAGAGATGCAATTATGTTTACTGTTTGTGTGGTAGTGATAGGTGATGGATATCGTATGGATAGGGGGAGAAAGGCTTAAAATAAAAAAAAAGGAGGTATACAAAAGCAAAACTTGACATTGCTCAGCCAAGCATTTATTCTTCAGGAGGTGAGGAATCCTTAAACAAGAAATTACAGTTAAGTTATTGAATGCTGGCAAGTTCTCAAACCCCCAGGAATTCCCTGGTTGAAAAAAAAAGTCTAAAATTGTAGAGGATTTTTATGTCTTAATTTGAGCCAATCTGATGAGCTATGCCAAGCAGCAAGACCACGAATATTCTAAAGAATAACCATGTTGCAGTTTATTTTATACATTAGAATTAAAAAAGAAGACAAAGGAAGATGCATGAGATAAATTGGTGGTACATAAAGGAGCTGGGAAAGTACAAAGCAGGGAAATCTCTAGGATTGGATAAAAGGCAAAATGGAGAAACATATACTTTTTTTTTTTTACTTTAATGGATACAGGATAGCTAATAACTAACATTTTCAGCACATTGATATAGAATGTGAGGAACAAAATAACATTAAGGGGTTCTGTGCTCTCCTGTTTAGCTGGTCTTGTGCTCTGGTGCCAGTAGTTGTACTTTCAAGAGATAGGAAAATAATATTACTCTGATGTTTTCAAAGGTATGTTGTCCTCAATGCACAATAATAATGGACAGATCTCACTTACAGTAAAATTTAATTTCTGCTGAGGAAGCTGTAGGCCTGGGAAGTGCTTACCCACTATGACCTGCCCAGTTAGGAATTTGTGATCAGACCACCCTGTGTGATTACTTTTGGTCATAGAGCTTGAGGTCTGCCATGTGTCCCCTTCCTCAAACTTGTTAAGATTATTGCATAACCCCTTTTTCATTCATACCCTTTAGTACAGGTTAGCCTAAGTGGGAATGCTTTGGTTCTCTAGAAATGTTATGAAAAATAAACAAGCTTAGACAGAACTACTTTACCTCACTGGGAGTCAGAGAAAAAGGAGCCTTGGAAACAGGTTAAGGGATTTAGCCTGGGATAAGTCACTCCTGTCCACTGTACCCCAGGTTGCTTGTCGGGAGCCTATCAACAACTGCTGGCTGACAAGGTCACAGCAGGAGAAGACCCACAACTGCTGGCTGACAAGGTCACAGCAGGAGAAGACCCACAACTGCTGGCTGACAAGGTCACAGCAGGAGAAGACCCACAACTGCTGGCTGACAAGGTCACAGCAGAAGAAGATCAAAAACTGCTGATAGACAAAGTCACAGCAGAGAAGACCAATGGCTGCGGGTTGACGAAGTCACCCAAAGGAGAGACACAACGATACTTCCCCCTTTGACTTTTTGAATTAATCTGGCCTTATAGCCCCCCTTTTCTGGGTGAGTGCTATTATTTATGGCACAGGGATAATAGTACCGTGTTTTCCCTGTAGATTCGTAGTGATCTCTTTGGAAATGAGACAGAGGATATGAGTTCCACAGAAAAGTCTGTAAGCCCCTTGAGCTGGGCTCATAGACATAAGAGGCTGGCTATGATATCCCTCGTAAAGGGTTAAGTTTGTAGGAGAATTCCTTCTTAATCATGTTAGAAAGAATATCTTGTGACTTGTGAATGGGTAGGAGGCAGTGGCTGTGCACAGAGCACCTTTCAGCCTTCACTTAATTCAACATTTTTCCTCCCTAGCCTTTTCATGTGATAGAGTAGAGAAACATTCCTTTCTTCTTGCTTATTTGATCTGCAGATAGTGGTACACTCTGAGAAGAATAGAGTTAGAACTTAACTAGTGTGTAAATATAATAAATAAGTAATATTTGACTAGACAATAGTATCTTAGGTAAGGTATAGTAGAATGGCCCATTGTGTGGCCTAGGATGAGAGCGCAGTCGGCAAGAAAAGAATGTTTTACTAAGAGAATTGTCTTTTGACTAAAGGCAATTGCTAGGCTTTCTCAATGAGATGTTCTCATGAGATTTATATACTTTCCAAAATTCTTTGATTATGGGAATCCATAGAAGTAATAACAGTTAATGTCTTATGTTGCTACTAGGCTATCTTGCAAGTGCACTCTGTATATCTTTGAGTGAAAGCTATTCTTAATGTTATGTCAATTTCTTTATAGGCAAGCCTTTTAGAATCTTGTGAGAAAAAGTAGGACACTGCTTAAACTCAAAGCCATTTACCTGAGCAAACGATGGTCCATTGTTAGTCCTTAATGATTTTGTCTGCTAATCTCTCTCTGCCCCTTAACTCACAACAGCAGTAAAGTTAGTTAACTATTAGTACTAATACCTTAAAAGCTTTTACCGATGTTGTTATCACTATTCAAGTTATTTTGTACTTTGAATGATTTGCTACCTGGTTTGTAATTTATAGAAATAAATTAACTGTTATCCGGAAACATGTAAACATAGTGAAACAGAAGCAATGATTAACACCATGTAATTGTAACTCAGTGTGTGCGTATAAAAAGGGAGCTATACTAGCATTGAGCAGAGATGCCTGGCAGTAAATGCTAACCAGAGAATAAAGAGAAAGAAAAGAATTCGGCTCTCTCACTCGATTTCGCCGACGCCGTCTCCTCCTGTGGGACCCCTGGATCCCCCCCGGGGCTGGACCCCGGCATTTGCTAGTTTGTAGAGACCTTTAGAGTTTAGGAGCATGCCTGTGGGGGAAAAAGAGGGGTTAGAGGGAGAGGATGCAGAAGAAATAGGTGCAAGCATGCTCCCGGGAGGGAGAGCATGTCTCTTTCTTAATGTCTTAAATCTTTGTTAACTTTAAGCTCTAGAAGTTAACTAAGTTGTTCTGAGAACTATTATAGCATCCTGGCTATGTGGATAGATACTGATATCAGACTGCTTAGACTCTAACCTCAGCTTAGCCACTCAGTAGTTGTTGGACTTTATGGAAGTAACATAAATTCTCTGTGACTTAATTTGCTTTTTGTAAAACGGAGATAATACTTTAGATAAAGTAGGTAATTAGACAGGCATGAGCGGAGTATGAACAATTGGCCAGGTACAAAATGAACCAGGATGGAAAGCTCTTGGTACCTAGGAAGGGACAAAACTGAGAAAACAAGTATTGTAGGCTAGGACCTCATCCTCAAGGTCACTATTCATCCCCTAGAATATCTCTAGTCATGAAGTTTAGATTTCCTCACCTTTCATGTTGCTAGTCATGTGATTTAGACCCTCTTAGAGAAGGAACAAGGGGCTAGAGACAAAACTCACATAACTCCCATCAGACCATCATAAGGCAATTTAAAGAATAAAGTAATTAACCCCTCCCAGATTAAAAAGAAGCTCCTCCCAACACCCCGGGGGCAGTTCTTTGGGTCAATTGCTAGATTCTTTTCTTTTACATGTACTTTTGTTTTGTTTGCTGAATAAACTTTCTCATGAGACTTAACTTCTTGTCTCTGAATTCTTTTTCAGTGGAACTCAAGTACTGAGGCATAACACCAGTGTTAACACTTGTATTTATCTCATAGGCCTCCCTCAAGTGGGCCAATTCCAATGAGCATAAAAACAGTACTCGGAAAAAAAATAAATGAAAAATTTTAAAAAGCACAAAATATTTAAAAAGAACAGTGCTTGGCACATAGTAAATTGTATAAAAGTATTATTTATATGAAAGCTTGGAAACAAAATAAATATGGCAATGAAGAGATGTGGGAGTCCAGAGTGAGTCACTCCAAGATGCATCTGTAGCCAGAGGCTCAGGAGAAACTTCTGCCTCCACCCTTAACTGCCTATAAGAATTTGAATCAGAGGCTTTGCTCATAAAAGGTTATCATCCATAACTTTTTTGACCTACTTCTATGACATGGCAAAATTTTATTTCCAAAATTCTGCTCTTCTTATAACCTGCAATGATCTTTGGAAACCCCCAATGTGTATTACCTTACCCCTAGTTCAGAATGTCTTATTTCCCTCAATCTCCCTTTCTAACTCTGAAACTTTCTTTCCTGCATGTGGGGTCTTGAACTTTCTCATGGATGTGGGACTCCCATATGAATGTATACTTTAAGTTTGGCTACTTCTCTTTTGCTATTCTGTCTCATATTTATTTTATTATTAGACCAACCTGAAGAACCTTGAAAATAACAAAAAACTGAGTATTACATTTTACCTCTACATTGCCTAATGTTTGTCACAGGAGCTTCATCCCTCACATGTTTTCATGTTCAAGGAATATTTTATAATTGCTCAACTACTGGAATTGTCTTGACTCTGTGTTCTCTCTCTGGAATCTCCATCTTCATTCTCCCTCACTGCCTCCACATGCAGGAGAAGAGGAAATTCTTCTCTAGCTTCAGTGAACAAGTAATACCTGCTCGCTTTTTGAAGCAGCAATTCAGAAAACACTAGAAATTTTTGTTAGTATACTCAGAAGATAACAATATTAACTAGAATGAGAAATTTAAGTAGTTAATCATTTAAGTGGTTAACTTTCTCATTATTAAAGTGTTTAGCCCAAAACAGAAAAAAAAATTTATAATCTTCTACCATAATCTTCATCAAAATAAGTAAACTGATTAATTATAAATTCAAGCAGATTTTCTCTCTAGAAAGGTTGCAAATGTTGAAATAGCAATTAACGAAGGTTTAACCTCCTATATTACATGGTGTTTATGAGTTTTGGCTTTAATGCTGGACAAAAATGGGTTAAACTTTTGTAATCAATTTAAGCAAATTATTGGAACTTTCTAGTTCTTTATCTGTAAAATAAAATTAAAAATACCATCTACTTTATAAGACTGTATCCAGGGTTAAAGAATAAATAAATTAAGTTAAATAAAACTTTATTACATTATCTTGAACATAAATGCTCAATAAATGTCAAATATCTCTAAGTTATTGTAATAGATTTTAGAAAAAGTAATCAAACTTGTTTCCTAAGTTTGTATCCTCCCTGTTCTAACTTTCTCCTGGAGCCATAATGACTTCTTGATGCAATTTATATCTTCAAATTTGCCAAGAGTAGCTGATGAGATGCAAGGTAGACATAAAAAGTTATATTTTTCATATCTTATTTTAAAAGAAGAAAAGATAATGCCAATGAAGGGGCTTGCTCTTCTTCTTAAACAGGCAAAAAAAGTAAACCACGCAAATCAGCTCACTTCTCTATTTCAAATTACTAAATAAATTTTCTATGTCACTTCTACTTTTTTAAAAAAAAACATTTTAATATTTTATATATTTCTTTTTAAGCTTTTATATATTTTATAGTAAATACTTATGCTCATAGTTTATATAGAGATCCCTATATACATAAAATCCCATAACATAATTCTTATTTTACATAACATTATATAATAACAACTTTTAAAATAATTACTGACAACATATTTACAGAATTTAACTGAATGAAGCCATGGTTTCATTTAGGAAAAGAAAATGAAATATATAATTCTTTATGATATAAAACAACCACTTCTTCCTTTTAATGACATAATCCTGAAATTACTTTTAATACTCTGACATTTTGTGACTTCCTTTGTATGATTCTTATAAGTATTTTCAGTGTAAGATATGCCCAAATAAGAGGAGTACTAATAAAGTTTATTTATGCTTTAGAATATGATTATAAAACAGTTTAGCAGTTTACCAAAGAGCATTTACTGAATCTAGACATTATTGATTTCTTTGCGAATATTCTCAAATCTTTCTTTTACTGTTTTTATAGTTGGACTAAGATTAAGTATAACCTCTTTGCCAAAATGAAAAGAAAAAAATAACTATTTTATACTTTAAAATCTGGTATTTCAAGTAAACAAATTTTATGGTATTATGTTTTCTATTTTTATATTAATATTTTAGTATTCTACATTAAAGAATTCTTTTTTTTTTAGTTGAAAGAAGGATTTTTATTCTTCAAGAAAACAAATCATATCAAAATCACAAGGCATCTTCCCTGATTATTTCCATCTAAGGTTATATAAACACACTATTTATATTTAATACATATTTTTTATCCTTACTAGGCTAAATTGCTTTCCAAGAAAGAATAGCAGAACATTTTATAGAACATCTCCAGAGAGTCAGTATTATTTGTCCTCTAACACCAAGTTCTACGGATTCCTCACTTCATTAAAGAATTCTTAACATCAAAATTTTTTAAGCCCTGGCCGGTGGGCTCAGCGGTAGAGCATCAGCCTAGCGTGCGGAGGACCCGGGTTTGATTCCCGGCCAGGGCACATAGGAGAAGCGCCCATTTGCTTCTCCACCCCTCTGCCACGCCTTCCTCTCTGTCTCTCTCTTCCCCTCCCGCAGCCAAGGCTCCATTTGAGCAAAGATGGCCGGGGCGCTGGGGATGGCTCTGTGGCCTCTGCCTCAGGCGCTAGAGTGGCTCTGGTCGCAACATGGCTACGCCCAAGATGGGCAGAGCATCGACCCCCTGGTGGGCAGAGCGTCGCCCCATGGTGGGCGTGCCGGGTGGATCCCGGTCGGGCGCATGCGGGAGTCTGTCTGACTGTCTCTCCCTGTTTCCAGCTTCAGAAAAAAAAAAATTTTTTTTTAAAACATCCATCTTTTTTGTGAAGCTTACCTTGTTGGTTAATATATTGGTTTACTGGCGGTGTTTTCCCTGTGATTTCATTGCAAGTCTTTTGTTCATTATAGGTCTAATGAAGTTTTTTCATTGCATCTCTATTTCAGAATTTTAAATATTTTAAAACATAGTCTTCATAACTTTAGAGACCTTAGCACTATATTGTGTTAACCAATATCAAATAGTTAACTTTTTATTATTATTTTATCATAAAATTGATATCAAATTATTGGAAATTTTGTAAATAAAATGATTGGATTAATTATAGAGTGCTGTAAAGAAATTATGCCAATATATAAGTGCTTAAACCAGAAGCAGTGAATATTTTATTTCATACAGTTTCTATGAGCCAGGTAGGTATTTAAGAGTAAGTTAACTGAGTAGTAAAGACTTAAGGTGTCTTATTATGTTGTAGTTGAAAAGACCAGTAAACTGTCAGAATGACATGGAGACTATGCAAGGTTTTATTTATTTTATTCTACATTTTTAGATGTGTGCAGTTTTTTATTTTTATTTAACTTATTAGGATGACATTGGGTAATAAAATTATATAGGCTGCAAGTGTACAATTTACAATATACCTTCTATATATTGCATTGTCTGTATAACACCCTGAGTCAAATTTCCTTCTTCCCCCCCTTTACCTTCCTCCACTACCACCTACTCTACTTACCCTCCTGCAATTCCCACATTGTTGTATGTATCTATAAGGTTTTTTTCCTTTGCTTGATCTCTTCACCTTTTTCACCCAGCCCACGACCCTCTTGTACTCTGACAGTTGTCAGTCTGTTCTCTGTATCTATAAGTCTGTTTCTATTTTGTTTGTTATTTTGCTTATTAGATCCTAAACCAGTCAGAGAAAAACAAGAATTCTGTAGGGCTTTAGAATGAGCCATCCCAAGATATGCCTCAGTAGTATATGAAATATTTTGCTCTAAAGACAACCAATACACTCTAGGCTCATGAGAAACTTTTGCCAGACAGTAACTATCTAAAATTGGAATTAGTGTCCTGGTCCATGCTAAGAGTTGTCACCAGAAATAACTTTTTATCTACTTATAAGTAAGGGAAAATTAATAATTATTGAACAAATGCTCTCCCTAAAATCATTTTTGAAGTCTCACAGTGCATTAATTCATCTCTAGGTCAGAATGTCATATAGACCTCAATTACCCTTTCTGTCATTGAACTATTAATGTATGTGGGGTCTCTCATGAAAGTGGGGTTGCTGTGCATATATAGATAATTGAATTTGTTTATTTTCTCTTGTTAATTTATCTTATGTTTATTTGATTATTAGACCAAAAGAAAGAACCTTGAGCTTAAAGTATTTTTGCTCCCCCACACTACCACAAACAAAAAAACTTTTGGACCTACAGATACAGAAAAGCCTTATTTCAACATCCCTTTGATTAATGATTAAAGCATAGTTTTCTCATAATTAAACTGCTCTAAATCCCCTTCTAAGGAAACCTTTAGCTAAAAAAAGTAATTTCCCACTAGCATCAAGATGAAAAGTTGTGTTAAAAAAACTCAGTAGGGCCCTGGCTGGTTGACCCAGTTGTAGAGCATCTGCCTGACATGTAGAAGTCACAGGTTCAATGCCCAGTCAGGGCACACAGAAGAAATGACCAACGGTTTATCCACCTTTCTCCTTCTCTCTTTTTTCTCTCTCTTCCACTGCCCTAGCCATGGCTCATATGGTTTGAGCAAGTTGGCACCAGGCACTGAGGATGGCATCATGGCCTTGCTTTAGGCACTAAAATAGCTAGGTTGCTGAGCAACGGACTAGTGGTCCCAGATGGGAAGAGCACCACCCTTTAGAAAGTGAAACCCAGTCAGGGTGCACGTGGCAATCTGTGTCTCTGCTTCACTGCTTCTCAGTTAATGAATAATAAAAATTAAAAAAATATATCAGTAGAATCTTTCATATTTTCCCACTGAAGATACACACTCTCCCTTTTGTTTATCTGATATATAAAAACTTACTCCCGATTTTTTTAGGGAGCCAATCTATGTAAAGTGCTTCTGCATGCATGTAAAATAAATTTTTGTTTATCTAATTCTTGTCAGTTTATTCACAGTCTCATCACCACTATCACTACCGCTTGAACGTGAGTTGTTAGAGGAAAAGTTTTCCTCCAAACACAGTACAAATATTATCTTAGTTTCCAGTCATCTGAAGGCTTTACTAGGATTGAAGAATCTGATTCCAAAAACCATGAGCATGGTTGGTTATCAAGCTTCTGCTGAATTTCAGCTTGGGTCTTCAATTTTTTCTCATGATGTGAAACTCTTCATTTGACTGCGAGATTATACTCATGAATGGGATGACTGGCTTCTTTTAGAGTAAGTAATTAAAGAGAAAGCAAAACAGAATCTACAATATTTTTTATAACCTGGCCTCAGAACTGATACAACATCATTTTTAAAATATCACATTGTTTACAGAAATCATCCCTTTCTAATATGGGAGGGGATGGTACAGGGTATAAATACCAGAAGACAATATTATTGGATGATATTTTGTAGCCTTTATTATTTAGTTGAAATTCTATGGTAAATACAATTCTGAATTCTATTTTTTAAATTAGCATTATATATATATAAAGCTATTTTCATTTGTTACTACATAGTTTTAATAATCACACATTTTAATGAATATATAGTACTCCATCATTAGTTACTTAGTAATTCCATTATTCTTGACATTTACTTTCTTAATAAAATTGGTGATTTTGACATTTAACCTTTTCTTTTTTATAGATGCACTTAGCAGTTTTTTCACATTAACTCCATAAAAAAGATAGTGCATTTTTTGAAGTTATTTAAGTAATTTTATTAAATTTATTGGGGTGACATTAATAAAATTGTACAGGTGTCAGTTGTACAATTCTATAATACATCATTGGCATATTGCATTGTGTGTTTACCACTTCAAGTCAAATTTCTTTTCATTACCATTTATCCTCCCTTGACTCTTTCACCTCACCCTACCTCCTTTTTACTCTTGCATTTCACACCATGTTGTCTGTGTCTATAACTTTTTCTTTGTTTAAGCTCTTCACCTTTTTTACCCAGCCCCTTAACTCCGTTCCTTCTGACAGCTGTCAGACTGTTCTCTGTATTTATGAGCTTATTTCTATTTTGTTTTTTAGTTTATCTTGTGAATCTTTATAAAAATTTATTTGAAACATATTGACAACAATCTGGGGAACAAGCTCTTAAATGTTCCAAGACTATACCTTTTATTAAAAAAAAAAAAGTAAATATTGTTACTTATACACATAGCCTGCTTAGACTTGATGAATTTAGCTGGTCTAATTTCTTCCTTACAGATATTTGAGAGAAGTATTTCTGTGTTTCTGGAAACTGTCCACTATGTGGGCAGAATACAGAAAACGGGCTGATCATTTTCTTTATTCATACCTTTTGCCATTAATAATCTTTACAAAGCAAACAATCCCAATTAAAAAAATGGAGAAAGGACATGAACAAACACTCCTCCCAAGAGGACATATAAATGGCCAACAGATATATGAAAAGATGATCGTCTTCACTAGCTATTTGAGAAATACAAATCAAAACTACAATGGGATACCACCTCACAGTTGTTAGATTGGCTACTATCCACAAGACAGGTAATATGTGTGGGAGAGGCTGTGGAGAAAACAGGACCCTCATTCACTGCTGGTGTAAATGCGAATAACCACAACTATTATGAAAGAAAGTATGGTGGTTCCTCAAAAAATTAAGAATAGAGTTACATGACCCAGCAATCCTTCTACTGGGTGTCTACCTCCAAAACTAAAAAACATTGGAATGTAGAGACACATTCAACCCATGTTCATTGCAGCATTGTTCACAGTGGCCAAGACATGGAAACAACCAAAGTGTTCATCAATAGAGGACTGGATAAAGAAGAGTGTATAGTACTCCATATATATATATTATGGAATACTACTCAGCCATAAGAAATGATGACAAAGTGCCATGTACAACAACATGTATGGACCTTGAGAACATTATACTGAGTGAAATAAGTAAATCAGAAAAAGCTAAGAACTATAGGATTTAACACATAGGTGGGATATAAGACTGAGACTCATGGACATAGATAAAAGGGGAGTGTTTCCCAGGGGAGATGGATGTGGGAGAAGGATGAAGAGAAAGGTGTAATTAGAGATAAATATAAGGTGATGAAAAATGATTTGACTTTGAGTGATGGTATACAACAGGGGTCCCCAAACTATGGCCCATGGGATGCATGCGGCCCCCTGAGGCCATTTATGCCGCCCCTGTCACACTTCCGGAAGGGGCACCTCTTTCATTGGTGGTCAGTGATGCATCCGCATCCTGTGCTCCTGGAGTACTGTATGTGGCGGCGCCGCAAAGCACGGCATTGCTCACGTACAGTACTACTTCCAGTGACGGGGGACGCATGCGTCACAGCTCCGGAAGCACATCATATCACTTGTTACGGCTAGCAGTGACAAATATAGAACTGGACATTGACCATCTCATTAGCCAAAAGCAGGCCCATAGTTGCCATTGAAATACTGGTCAGTTTGTTGATTTAAATTTATTGTTCTTTATTTTAAATATTGTATTTGTTCCTGTTTTGTTTTTTTACTTTAAACTAAGATATGTGCAGTGTGCATAGGGATTTGTTCATAGTTTTTTTTTTATAGTCCAGCCCTCCAACGGTCTGAGGGACAGTGAACTGGCCCCCTGTGTAAAAAGTTTGGAGACTCCTGGTATACAATATAATCAAAAGTTCAAATGCTATAGAAATATTTACCTGAAACCTATGTACATATTAATGAATGTCACCTTCTAAATGTACTTTTCTAAATAATTTTTTTAAAAAGAATCTTAAAAAAATAACTATGCTTAAAAACCTTGTAGGATCTTTATTTACTACACAATAATCACTAAATCAATATGTTATAAATGGCCTGTCACAAAATGTCCTCTGCTTACCTCAGTTTCTTAGCCTCCTCTTTCATATAACCCTATATTTTACAAACACTGAATAAAAAGCATTCATATCTGGAATATACTAAACTATTTTGTTTAGACATTTTTTTTGTTTATGTTACCCTTGCAAGTCCTCTTGTACCCTAATACTGCATTTCTCACTTATCCAAGAAAATTGCTCATCTTTCAAGACACCATATGAAGTTTTCTTAAAACCTTTTTTCAAGATAGATTCAAAAACTTCTTCCCTTGTATTCCTTTGTCTGTGTTACTTTATTTTTTAAAAAATTATTTATTTATCTATCTATTCATTCATTTTTATTGAATTTATTAAGATGATATTGCTTCACCAAATCATACAAGTTCGAAGTGCAAAACTCAGCAACCTCTATCTGTTAAACACATTGTGAACCCTCTGTCGTTAACATCATCATTTTTTGTTCCCATGTTTTCCACCTCTGCCTGCCTCTACCTAAAAACCACCTCTTCTTCCTTCTGGCCATCAACACATTGGTGACTGTGTCTCTGTGTTATGCATATATGTTTTTGGCTAAATTTCCATCTTAGGACCAGTTGGATTTCATTGCACTTGTTTACAAAGCCTTCAATTTTGAAATATCTTAAGTAACTGCATTTTCTTAGTGCCTCCTTAATCTAGATGTAGCGCTTATTACACAAAATTGCACAGTGAAGGGAAAAACTGATGACCCTTGGAAATAGCATTAGCCTCTTCTTTGTTTTAGGAAAAAACTTAAGAAAGCTTAATATTTGTTTTCAAAAACATCACATGAAGAGATTTTAAGAGCCTCTTGGTCTTATATTTAATAAATATGTATTGAGCATCTACTCTATGTGAAACACCATTCTAGTAAACAAACAAAATAACAGAAAAAAAATAGACAAAGTATCTGCCCTTATGAAACTTATATTCTAGTGGATGTTAAGAGACTTAACAAATATATAACAGGCAATGATGTCAGACATTAACAAGTAATAAAAAAGGGAATAAAGAAGGAAAGGAAAGCTTCTATAAAGGGATGGTATTTGTGCAGATGGATGTATCAACTGATCATTGTGATAACTAATGAAATTGGGTTCTAAGAATCAAAAACTTTAAAGATACATAAGTATATGGTTTGATCAAGAAATAACAAGGAATCCAGTGTAACTGCTGCTGAGTAAGCAAAGAGAGTGTGAGGTCACGAGGATAGAAAAAAACTGGAGACTTATTTTAAAATCCTTGAGCAGTGAAATTTAAAAAGATTCCTCTGAAGGCTGTATGAAAATTAAAGTGCAGGTGGTTGATGAAGGAAACAAGAAGACAACTTAGAAAGCTATTGAAATCACCCAGTGACAGATGCTGATTAGTTGGACTAGTTGAAAGCGGTGGAGGTAGAAAAAAAAGCCATATTTACAATATAGTATGAAGGTAGAAGCAACACTGATGTGTTGGGTGTCTGATGTGGAAAGAAGAATCAAAGATAAATCTGTCTTATAGTTTGAGAAACTGAAGTTTTCATTTGCAGAGATAAGGAAGACTACAAGGGTAACAGATGTGAAAAAAAAAAAGGTAAGAGTTTGTTTTTTACCACATAAAATTGCATATGGCAAGTAAGTAGTTGTATATACAAGTCTGGAGTTTTTCTAGTTACTATGTCTGAAAAAAATGGAAACATTTATTTTATTTATGAATCTACAACTTGAGCTGGGATTAATGAAGAAGACATCTATGTTCCGCTTGGCATCAATTGGGTTGACTTGAAGTCCGGGGGCTATAATATCACTCAATAACATATTTGGAGGTAGACACTGGCTGGTGGCTGAAACTTTATCTAGAATTGCTGGTTAAAATATCCAAATATGTTATTTCCACATGTGTTCACAAAACAGCAGCGAGAGAGAGAGAGAGAGAGAGAGAGAGAGAGAGAGAGAGAGGAAACTTCAAGTGGAAGCTGCATAATTTTGTAAATTCATCATGGAAGTCATATATCATCACCTCTACCATGCTGAAGCAGCCATAAATCTCCACCTTGTTTCAAGAGGTGGGAACATAGGACTAGTCAAACTGTAAGAACACACAAGATGGGAAGCAAAACTATGAACTATAACTGTTTCCTAATCCCCTCCCTTGCAGTCTGCAGTTCAAATAGAACTTGTCATTTCTCAAAGCAAGTAGTTTTCACCAAGTACTAGGAAATTGGAGAGGAGCAAAGAAAATATGTACATTGCTATCTGCTGTAAGATATTTTGAAACTGACAACAGTTTAGGGAATTTTTAACCCCAAAATACGTGTCCTTAGACTCAAATATTAATAGGTTTCAAGCAAGTGAGTATTTCTTTTTGTGAGAGTACATTTATTAAAGCTGGGGATAATAAAATAAGGAATAGCTTAAGATAAAAAAGCAATAGGAGATAACCTAGGCATTGCTGCTTTAGCATACCTAGGCTGGAAAGTCAGAGAAAAGGGGGCCTTAGAGACAGGTTCAAAGTGTTAACCTAGAATGAGCTACCACTGCCCCCTGACCCTCTGGGTACAAGTCTCATGGGGATCTTTAGAGTTTAAAAGATGCATGCCAAAGAGGAAAGAAAAGCATGGGCCTGCTCCCAGAAGGAGAGCACAAACGAGTCTTAAGAACAGGTACCAAGTATATTTTTTGAGGGGCAGCAGAATTTACAATCTCAGAACGTGTCCTTTGGGATATTTATTATTTTCAGTTGCATATTTTCAAGAATCAGAAGACTCAGGAGAAACATTTTACCTTCCCCTTAACTACCTAAAAAGAATTTAGAGGACCTACTCCAGGATGGAAGATATTATCATACATAACTAAAGTTTAATATGAACTAGTGTGTAATAGTCAAGGAGGAACACAGGAAGGTCTATTTAATCAATGTCCTACTCTGTCCCAATATTAAAGTTAGTCCAAAATACATTTATTTACCAAACGTTTATTTTTCTATATTTGTGTGAATTGTCTTCCTGCCTTTTGAAACCCCAAACCACAATCCCCACTTTCTCCTTAACTCAAAAATGGCAAATAAACATCAGCTGTCCAATTTGTTCCCAGGCTTATTTTCTTGTGGAATACCTCATGTATACATACATAATAAATTAGGGTACTTAATCTGTTTCATGTTAATTATATTATTTTTTTCAAGCCAGAAGAATTTAGAAAGGTGGGAAAAATTATTTTTCACCACTACAGTTCCATCAGATTCTATATATTTTATTATCATATGATAATATGTTTTTAAATACATTCAGATATTCAATGTTCTGCCAATGGGAAACAAGAATTCAATATTTTTTATATAGATACTTAGAATTACACTTATGGCATATTTTATGTGATACATCATGCCTACTTAAACAAACCAAAGTTAAACAAAGTCTTCTAATTTGGCGTAACAAGAAAATTTCAGACATTACACAAATGATATTTGTTACTAACAGATGGTGTGTGATTGAAGTGGAGTCAATGGTACCTAGAGACAATGATAAAATATAGAAATGTAAAAGAAAGCAATCCAACCAAAGAATAAAACCTTTATAAACATGTATGCACCCAACATAGAAGCACCTACATATAAAAGAAAATCTTTAAAAAAAAAAGAAAATCTTAGTGGATATTAAGGTATAAACAGACAACAGTATAGTCATAATAGGGGATTTTAACACCCCACTGATATCTTCCAGAAAAAAAATCAACAAGACAATGGCAATCTTAAACAATATGTTAAATAGAATAGATTTAATTGATATTTACAGAGCATTTCATCCCAGAGCAAAAGAATATATATTTTTCTCAAGTGCACATGAAACATTCTCAAAGATAAACTACATGTTAGGACACAAAATGCATCTTAATAAATTCAAGAAGACTGAAGTTATATCAAGCATCTTTTCTAACTACAATGCTATAGAACTAAAAAGTACATTACATTAAAAGTACTAAAAACATTCAAACACAAGGAAGCTAAATATCATGCTATTAAACAATGAATGGTTTCTTGTATTTTTTACAAAAGGTACCTAAAAATGAACACACAACCTATAGAGAAGTTCATAGGATTACATGCCTACCTCAAGAAGCACGAAAAATCTCAAACAACCTAACCTTATAACTTAAAGAACTAGAAAAAGAACAGCAACAAAGCCCAGAGAATATAGAAGAAAGGAAATACCATATTTCCCCATGTAAAAGATAATCCCATGTATAAGACGCACCTTAAGTTTGAGGTCTGAAATTTGAAAAAAATATATACTACATAAAGTTAATGAACTCAAGTTTTATTCATCATAAAATTCATACAACTCCTCATCACTGTCAAAACTCCATCCATTACATTGTCCTCATCTGTGTCTGATGAGGAATAACTGTCCTCAACATGGAGTGCAAAAACAAATGCAAAATAGTGGGCAATGCAAGTAAAAAATCTACAACTACTATATAAGACACACCCAGTTTTTAGATCCCAATTTTTTCAGAAAAAAAGAGTGTCGTATACATGGGAGAAAACAGTAGTAAGATCAGAGTAGAAATGAATGACATAGAGAACAAAATAAAAAAAAAAATTCAAAAGGTCAATGAAACCAAGAGCTGGTTTTGAGAAAAAATAAATGAGATTGATAAAGCTTTAACCAGACTCATCAAGAAGAAAAGAGAGAAGACCCCAATAAATATAATCAGAAATGAAAGAGGAGAAGTAACAACTGACATGACAGAAAGACAAAACATTGTAAGAAAACACTGTGAACAAGTATATGTCAAAAACTTTGACATCCTGGATGAAACTGATGAATTCCTAGAAACATACAATCTTTCAAAATGGAATCAGGAAGAATCTGAAAAACTGAATAGTACAAACACAACTAAGGAAATTGAAGCAGTAATGGAAAAATTCTCAGCAAACAAAAGTCCTGGACTACATGACCTTAGAGGTAAATTTTACCCATCATTTAAAGAAATAACATTTATACTTCTCAAACTATTCAAAAAAAAATCAAAAGGAGGGAAGACTCCCAAACTCATTTTAGGAGACCAACATTTTCCCAATTCTAAAACCTAATAAAGACACTAGAAAGAAAGAAAATTATAAGCCATTATTCCTGACGGACATAGATACTAAAATCCTCAACAAAATATTAGCAAACTGGATAGAATAATACATTAAAAGAATAATATGCCATGATCAAGTGGGATTTATACAGGGGATGCTAGTTTGGTACAATAATCACAAATCAATAAATGTGATACATCACATTAATAAAATAAAGAATACAAATTACATGATCATATAATTAGATGCAGAAATAATTGGAAAGCATCCAGCATGTATATATGATAAAAAAAAACCTCTCAGCAAAGTGGGCATAGTAGGATAATACATCAACAAAATAAAGGCCATATATGAGAAATCTACAGGCAACATTATACTCAATGGACAAAACCTAAAAGCATTTCCCTTAAGATCAAGGATAAGGCAGTGATGCCTGCTTTCACTACTCTTATTTAACATAGCACTGAAAGTATTAGTTGCAGTTATCAGACAACAAGAAGAAATAAATGTAATCTAAAGTTGAAAGGATAGCCTGACTGGGTGGTGGTGCAGTGGATGGAGCATCGGACTGAGATGCGGAGGGTGTAAGTTCGAAGCCCCGAGGTCTTAAACCTGAGTGCAGGTTTGCCAGCTTGGGCAAGGGGTCACTGGCTGGGGCGTGAAATCATAGACGTGACCTCATGGTCACTGACTTCAGTCCAAAGATCACTGGCTTGAAGCCTAAGGTCACTCACTGGCTTGAGGAAGGGGTCGCTCATTCTGCTCTAGCTCCCTCCCCCAGTCAAGGCACATATGAGAAAGCAATCAGTGAACAACTAATGTGTCACAACAAAGAACTGATGCATCACATCTCTCTCCCTTCCTGTCTGTTTGTCCCTATCTGTCCTTTTCTCTGACTCTTTCTCTGTCTCTGTCAAATAAATGAATGAATGAATGAATGAATGAATAAATAAATAAATTGAAAAGGATAAAATATAATTGTCTTTATTCATAGATGATACTATATTGTACATAGAAAATCCTAAAAATTCTATCAAAAACTACTAGATGTAATAAATGAATTCAGCAAAAGAGAATACAAAATTAATATTCAGAAATCAGTGGCATTTTTATACACCAATATTGAGCTATCATAAAAATTATTTAAGAAAGCAATACTGTTTACCATTGCAACAAGAACAAAAATAAGGTACCTAGGAATAAATTTAATAAAGGAGGTAAAAGATTTGAGCTCAGAAAGTTATAAGATACTGAATAAAGCAACTGAGAATAATACCAGTAAATAAAAGTATATACCATATTCATGAAGAAAAAATTAACATCATTAAAATGTCCATGCTACTCAAAGCAATCTACAGATTCAACATAGCTCACAGATCTAGAACAGCTCACAGACCTAGAAAAAATATTCCAAAAATTTATATGGAACAACAAAAGACCCTGAACAGACTCAGCAATCTTGAGGAGAAAAAAACAAAACAAACAAAAAACCCCCACAAAAGCATTGTAGGCCCTGGTTGGTTGGCTCAGTGGCAGAGCATTGGCCCAGCATATACATGGCCCATGTTTGATTTCTGGTCAGGGCACCCAGGGGAAGTGACCATTTGTTTCTCTACCCTCTGCCCCTTCTCTCTCACCCTATCTCTCTGTCTCTGTATCCCCATCCTGAAAACATGGTTCTGGGATTGGTTCTAATGAGTTGGCCCTGGTCATTGAGAATGGCTCCCATGGCCTCCACCTCAGGCACTAAAAATAGTTTGGTTGCTAAACAACAGAGCAATGGCCCCAGATGAGCAGAACATTGCCTTGGGGACTTCTGGGTAGATCCTCGTTGAGGCGCATATGGGAGTCTGTCTCTCTGCTACTCTGGCTCTCACTTACAAAAGAAAGAAAAGAGAGAAAAAACAAAGTTAAAGATATTACACTACCTGATACCAAAGTATATTATAAGGCCATATTAATCAAAACAGCATAATATCGGCCCAAGAACAAGCATATAGACCCATGGAACAGATTACAGAGCTTGGAAATAAACCCATGCTTTTATCATCAATTTTTGACAAAGGAGGCAAAAACATACAATGGGGTAAAGAAAACCTCTTCAGTAGTGTTGGAAAAATTGAACAGATTCATACAAAAAGTAAATAAATAAAACTAGACAACTAATTTACACACCACACTAAATAATAAACTCAAAATTGATAGAAATTTTATATGTAAGACCCAAAAGCATTAAAATACTTCAAAAAAACATAGGCAATAAAATTTCAGATATTTGTCTTAGCAATACTTTTGCCAATATATTTCTTTGGACAAAGAAAAGAAAAGAAAAAATAAACAAACAGTACTACACCATTCTAAAAAACTTCTGCATAACAAAAGTGATCATCAAAGTGATCATCGACAAAATAAAAAGGGAACCTAAAGGAATAACACATTTGCCAATGATACATCTGATTAGAGGTTAATTTTCAAAATATATAAAGAACTTATATTGCTCCACCAAAAGAGGACAAGCAATCCAATTAAAAAAATGGATTGTGGACCGGATTAGATACTTCTCCAAAGAAGACAGATATATGAAAAAAATACTCAATATCAGTAATTATTAAAGAGATGAGAATTAAGTGCACAATTAGATATCACCTCACAACTGTCAGAATGGTTATCATCAAGAAGTCAACAAACAAGTGCTGGCTTGGATGTGGAGAAAAGGGAAAGCTCATGCACTGTTGGTGTGAATGCAGACTGATGCAACCACTGTGAAAACATTATGAAGTTTCATATTAAAAATGAAATTGCCTTATGACCTAGAGATTCCACCCCTGGGAATATGTTGAAAATCAAAACACTAATTTATGCAACCTTGTGTTTATTGCACCATTACTTGTCATAGCCAAGATCTGGAAACAACTCAAGTGTCCACCAGTAGATGAGCATATGAAAATGTTGTGGTACATTTTTATAATGAAATGATTCTTGCAGTATAAAAAAAAAAAGCCAAAGAAAAAAGAAATCTTACCTTTTGCAATAGCATGGAAAACCTGGAGATTATTTGCTAAGTGAAATAAACCATTCAGGGGAAGGCAAATACCAGGTGATTTTACTTATAGGAACAATCTAAAAGAAACTGGAAGAAAAAAAAAGAGAAACAAAGGCATGAAAGAGACTGACAGCTGTCACAGGGGCGAGGGGTTTGGAGGGCTGAATAAAAGAAGGTGAAGGGATTAAGCAAAAAAAACTTTTATATATAAAATTCATAAACACAGACAGCAGTGTGGTGATTGCCAGAGGAAGGGGAGGTTGGGGGTTCATTGGAGTTAGGATAAGGTTGGAAAAATGGAGACAGAAAGAGACTTTTCTTGGTGCGATGGGTGCATGGTGCATTGTACAGATGATGTTTTGCTGAGTTGTCCACTTGAAACCTGTATGGTTTTATGAGCCAATGTCACCCCAATAAGATTTAAAAATGTAAGTAGAAGACACTCAAACATAGCTGCATGAATATGGCTGTGTAAAACAAAAGATAAAAACATATTGTTTTTTTTTTTTGTAGTGACAATAACCCTTTGTATTCAAGTGTCCATGAATATATCTGCTATTGATAATAATGTTTGACTAATATCTGGATTCATCAACTTCTTTGAAAAACTCAATGTGGGCATTTCTAGGAACAGGGACGGGCATTGCTATAGACTGATAGACATTCTAAACAATTCTGAGAGCCACACAGTCATACTTGTCAGTAACTTGCTGGTATGATGCAATTATGTGGAAGCTCCAAATAGACAATGTCAAAGTAAAAACTCTTTTTCCCAGGAGATAATCATCTTTATACCACTTAACTGCTTGGGAGCCAATCCAAGTAATCCAAGCATATTTTTTGGCAACTGTACAGTATGCTGCATGGAATAAAATGTTAAACCCAGAGGTTCTTGGCATCTAAACACACCAGATAGCACTGTTTCATCTGCCTAAACTCAATTTCTCTCAGATGATATCCCCATCATTTTCTAACACAATATAAAAAGAATATCTATGGACCCTTTAGTTATCATATTTGGCAGGTGTTCTAAAAGCAATCAGGACTAAGCTATGGTGAAATAAATTCTAAAGAGTATATGAAAAATCATCATTTCAAATATATTATAAAAAGTTGAAAGTGTATCTATCTTCAAAACTAAGGAAATTACTCATTAAAGGGAATAAATTGATATTTTGACTTCCAAATCTCAGTGTAATGACCACTGAAATATATAAAAACAAAGTATCTTTGTTGAAACACAGTAAAATTTTAAATTGTATCATTGACATTAATTTGAGCCCATATCTATTTTTTTAAATGAAGTTAAAATATTCAATTGTCACATAAAACATCCAGTTTAGAAAAGAATAGCTCTATATGTTTCTAGCTTTTGGAAACATAAATGAGATCACAACACTCTTAATAGTTAAAACCAGGGGTAGACAACCTTTTTATACCTACTGCCCACTTTTGTATCTCTGTTAGTAGTAAAATTTTCTAACTTCCCCCTGGTTCCACAGTAATGGTGATTTATAAAATTTATAAAGCAGAGTTACAGCAAGTTAAAGCATATAATAATAATTACTTACCAAGTACTTTATGTAGGATTTTTGCTAAGTTTGGCAGAAAAAATCTTTATAAAACAACTTACTATAGTTAAATCTATCTTTTTATTTATACTTTGGTTGCTCCACTACCCTGGAACGCCCACTAGTGGGCAGTAGGGACCAGGTTGACTACCACTGCTTAAAACCAGACAATTAACTTTCTTTTACAAGGAGAATAAATTCAAACTCCTGACTTGGTGTGCAACATCTTGTGTTACTTAACACTATTTACCTTTATATATTTTCTAATAGTACTTCTCACTTGCCAACTATGCAGAAGCTGCACTGGATATGGTTCTGGTCACTAGTCTGCAAGCTTATTCCTGCTCAAGAATTCTAAATTGTGGCTTTTCTTCTTTTCCCAAAATTTCAAATGACTGCTTCCTTTTTTTGAATACTTAGTACAAAGATTTTCCTTAATCACTCAAACTCAGTTACATAAAAAATCCAAATTCCTTCTGAGTACATATTTTATTTAATTTCTTTGGGAGCACTCCTCACTCTAAAATTCATATTTTACTTACTTGTTTACTCATGTATTTTTTTCCCAAACCCTTGTAATTCCAAATGGTTCTTTCTAATGTTTCCTCATTCATAGTACATGCCCTTCCAACTTCTGACCAAAAGTGTATGCTATACCTGTCTTCTTGCTAAAAGACATAAGATTGTAATTATTAGATTTTTTTAAATATGGGTGATAATATTCTTGGAGCCCAGTGTTGCTTTCAGAGCTACATCCACTGAAGGTGCCGAGAGTTGCAGGAATTATTGAATACCAAGTGAAGCTTTGTTGTCCTAAAAACTTGTCATTTTTTTTTTCTTGGAAGCACAGTCCAAAACTCAACTCAAGATTCTATTACTCTAAATAAATTTATGCAAAAATAAATATTATGGATATTTTTAGGATTATAGTATTAAGAAACAACTTATTTGTTGAGTTGTGCTTTCTTAGAATGCATTCTCTTTTCAGATTCATTTTTTTCTAGTTGTTTTTCTTTTCTTTTCCTATTATTTTTTAGATTTTCTTTGTTGGTTTTTAGCGAGAGAGAGAGAGAGAGAGAGAGAAGGAGAGAGACAAAGAAGCGGGAGAAGTGGAGAAGTAGGAAGCATTAACTCATGGTAGTTGCTTCCTACATGTGCCTTGATGGGGCAAGCCCAGGGGTTCAAACCGGTGATCTCAGCATTCCAGGTCAAGGCTTTATCCACTACACCATCACAGGTCAGGCTCTAGTTGTTTTCCTAAAACTTTAATGAGATTTGAATCATAAGCACAAAATCATACCTTTATATTGTATAATCAGTGGATTTTAGTATATTTACAAGGTTGTGCAATCAGTACTACTATCTAAGTCTCTTAAAAAGAAACTGTAACCATTAGCAATCACTCAACACATGCCACCCATATGGCAAGTTCCTGGAAAACTCTAATCTCTATAGATTTTCTTAATACACACATTATATTTAGGTCATTCTTAAACTTTTAAATGATGTTTTATACTTTTCAATGCACAGTATAGTTTTCTTGCACTAATTTTATTAAATTTGTCCCAAAAAAGTTCCTCTTTGAGGTCCTGGCTGGTTGGCTTGGTGGTAGAGTGTCGGCCCAGCCTGTGGATGTCCTTGGATCAATTCCTGGCCAGGGCACACAGAAGTAGGGCCCAACTGTTTCTCCACCCTTCCCCCTTTCCTTCCTCTCTGTCTCTCTCTTCCCCTCCCATAGCCAAGGCTCCACTGAAGCAAAGTTGGCCCGGGCACTGAGGATGGCTCCATGGCCTCTACCTCAGGCACTAAAATAGCTCTGGTTGTAATGGAACAACACCCCCAATGGGCCCAGCATCGCCCCCTAGTGGGCTTTCCGGGTGGATCCCAGTCGGATACATGTAGAAGTCTGTCTCTCTGCCTCTTCCCACTTCTTACTTCAGAAAAATACCAAAAAAAATTTTTTTTAAAGTTCCTCTTTGATATAGCTGTAGAGTTTTCACACAAGCCCTTTCTCAGGTTGAAGAATTTCTCCCCAATAAACCTAGTACTTATTCATTTCATTTATTTGTTTGTTCTTTATTTATATACTTATTTATTTATTTATGTTAGTGTTTTATTATAAACATTGAATTTTATCAAAAGTTCTTTCTGCATCTACTGAGATGTTTATGTAGGTTTTGCATGACATCAATAAAGCTCACATCTAACAAGGGGACACATTCTTTCAAACTCCTTTGAAATATTCCCTAGGATAGACTATATGTTAGATCATAAAACATGTCTCAATAAATTTTAACTGTTTGCAATAAAAATATTATGAGACAGAAAGTATACTTAAAACAAAAAGGAAAGCTATTATTATGATGCTTTATCAAGTAGAGAGTATCTATAAATAATTATAAATTAAAACAGAAGAACCAAATGAAAATTTTGGAGTGAAAATGTATAATTACTGAAATAAAAATTCACTAGAGAATCTCAAGAGTAAATTTTACCTGTCAAGATAAAATAATCAGAGAACTTAAAGATAAATCAATAGAGATTATACAACTTGAAAAACAAAAAGAATTATAAAAACAACACTCTCAGAGAAACGTGCTATATCCTTAAACACAGCAATATACACATAATGAGTACAAGAACAATAACAGAATAACAACATTTGACAAAAATAATACCTATAAACTTTCCTAATTTGGTAAATAATACTAATTCTACACATTCAAGAATATCAGCAAACTCCACAAAGAAATTTACACACAGGTGCATTATAGTGAAAATCTTAAAAGGAGCAAGAGAAAGGCAACTTATCACATAGAAGGAATCCTCTTAAAATTAGCAGCTAATTTCTCATTAGAAACTACGGAGGTTAAAGAGCAGTTGTCTCTCAAATTACCAAGAGGAAAAAAAAATCTGTTAACAAAGAATCTTAAATATAGCAAAACCATATTTTAAAAAGTGAACACAAAACAAAGATATTGCAAAATAAATAAATCAGATAAATTTCATTGCTATTAGATGCACCTTATAAGAAATTTCTAAACAGGTTATTCAGATTGAGTGATCACAATTTGAGATTTGAATCTAAAGAAATACAAAAAAAAAGCATACAATTAAAATTTCATTTATTATTATGCCAGAATATGTAAATACATACTTAGCTTTCCGGTTTTAAACTGATTTAAGAAGCAGAACTGATTATTCTGTATCAGCTTCTATTGAGTGATTTTATTTTCTTTATTGGTGGAAAGTTTTTGCTCACACAAAGTATAGGAAATTTTTATTAGAACCTGGACTTCGGGAGTTTTACATTGTGGAAAACTGGATTTTCTTTAACCCTTTTTTTTTTTCAGAGACAGAGAGAGAGTCAGAGAGAGGCATAGACAGGGACAGACAGGAACAAAGAGATAAGAAGCATCAATCATTAGTCTTTCGTTGCACATTGCGACACCTTAGTTGTTCATTGACTGCTTTCTCATATGTGCCTTGACCAAGGGCCTTCAGCAGACCGAGTAATCCCTTGCTCGAGCTAGTGACCTTCTAGGATATTTACTAATTGTCTTGGTTTTCTAACAAGGACTCAACACTCTAGATGGTTAGAAGTCAAATGCCTACCATTACTGGATGAGTTAAAGAGATTGTTCAAATTCAACACTGCAGTTCTTCTTTGTTCATCCTCTTAAAATTTTATACAATGTATGTTCAACTTAATATTTAGTAACAGACTTGTAGAAATCCGTAAGCACATTTCTGAATCTTTTACTCTACATATTTCTCTCCTGTACTCCTAACTTTCAGCCACTGCAACCTCCATCAGTTTTGATCTCTACCTCCTTTATTCAGCATGACCACAAGATTACTCAGGTTCTTTCTTTTTTAAAAATTTTATTTATTCATTTCATAGAGGAGAGGGGGGAGTGAGAGAGAGAGAGAGAAAGAGAGAGAGAGAAGGGGGAAGGAGCAGGAAGCATCAACTCCCATATGTGCCTTGACCAGGCAAGCCCAGGGTTTCAAACTAGTGACCTCAGTGTTTCCAGGTCGATACTTTATCCACTGTGCCATCATAGGTCAGGCAGATTTTTTCTCCTTGAACAGTGTTTTGGAATATGTATCCAAGTACAAATCTAGGCAGTCATGATGTTTTCCTCGTTACTTTCCCTTTACTCAGAAAACACCATCTTGTGTCTCTTGTCCAAATTGAAAATGATTGTTTCATATATTTTGTTCAGTTTTCTAGCTAAGAAGAGGAAATATTTTTAACAATATATTTGTTATACTTTTCCTTTCTTAATTTTTGAATTCTTCTTTAGTAAATTTATCTGTTTTTTATGATTTCTGGTTTTTGAATCATTTTTTAAAAATTACCCAGAGACCATAACTTTTTTAATACTAATTTTAAATAGTTTGAGAATTTGTTTTTACATGTTCAGGTTTTCAATCTATATAGAATTATGTTTTCTCTGTTTACTGTAATAGAGAAATTTAATATTTTTTCTGACAGTTAATTATTCCCAAACTAGGCTTTGGATCATCTTTCTTTTCCCATTGATTCTGTGTACCATTTCCATTAACTACATTTTATGTAACATTACTAATATAAATTTATACAAACAAAAAGTAATGAAAGGAAGAAGAAAAGAAAATTAAAAAAAATTAAAGTAATATTTCCTTCATACTCTCCTCAAACTCCCAAATATATAGTACAGACATAATCTCCCATATTTCTAGAAAACTTTTATATATACACACACCTGTATTTTTATTACATTAGGTACAAATCATGCACTTCTTTGTTAGGGGTGATAGTTATATCTTTTTTTCGGGATCTAAATTAATTTCTTTGATCTAGTCTAAAGTAATGACTTTTAAGTGCTTCTTAATTATGGCAGGTCTATATAGTTCCTTGAGCAAATCTATTCCCCCAAAAAAGAGAGAGAATAGCTCATTTGAAAAAAACACAACAAGATATATTTGATGTGGAAGCATTTTAGAAAAGAAATCACTGCTTCTGATGATTCAATTTATTACTAAATATAAAAGAAATGACTTAATTTTAATCATTTTAAATGTTTGATTCAAATGAGATTCAACCTTGCGGCAATAATTTCTGAGTCTCTCATTAGCAATTCTGAAAATGAGATTATGATCTTTTGCTGCTTTAGAATTTCTAAAAAGTCAGTATTAAAAAATTAAAGTCAAACACATATTTATAAATCATCTTATTGATAAAATTATTGTCATTTATTTCTCAAATATATAAAAATGAATCACTGCTTATTGAGCATGTACTATCTGCCATATACTGTGCAAATTCTATGACATGCATTATTTCTTTTAAATTTATGTAACTTACCCAGGATCACATACTTAGTAGTTGACAGGCACAGGCTTTAACTCCAGTTTGTGTGACACAAAAGTACATATTCTGCTACATAATCAGTGTATTCTATATGTATGTCCATTGATAGTTAATGTCATCTTTTAATACTAGAAATGTCAAGTTAGTGAGTATTAAATTTTTTGATAGGATTTATTGGACAATTTAACATAGACTGCTTCAATGGTTTCTACTATTATTCATGTAGGTGACTGAAAATGGTTCATGGTATATTTACAAAGAAAGAAATAAAGATTTAGGGAGAAAGTGTTTTATCAAAAAGAGAAAGGACCGATGTATTAGGAAGAAAGAGAATAACATTTGAAATGTAGCATGTGAATCTTATATCAATGGAGATTAAGGACATTTGACAATTGCTGCAACACTTTACAGCTTTGCCTCTAGCTACTGTCAAATGAGCTCTTAATACACTCAGATGAAACTCAGCAATTTCTGTTATGCAACCTCTTTACTGACTAGAAATATTCGAAAATATGAATTGTATATTCACATAACAAAAACAATATATTAAAATGTTACCATTTGATCTTACAAGCATCAAAAGCTGAAAACAAAGCCATTAAAGTTGATGTGCACTGCAGAAATACAGTAGCACAACGGAGATAATTTATGATAATTTAGGAGAAGACGAGTAGAGCAGAGTCTCAGGTGTATTTAACCTTTTCCCCCATTTAGTTTGCTAAGGCGTGTATGTCCCTTGGTGTAAATTCGGTGGAATTCTGAATTTAGTTGGAAATTTGTAGTATCATCCATAACTCATAAAAAAATTAAAATAATATGTAAGTAGGTAAAGAAATAGAGAAATTAACTTGCAGGTTTTTAAAGTTGATTTCCTCATTTTCTCTCACCAATACTTTTTTTTTTAGTTTATTCTATATATTCTTGAGATGAATTAGAGGTTAACTGAGAATGTCTCTTGTTTTCTTTATTTTTTGTTTGCTTTGTTCATGTTGTTATATTGTTTCCTTAAACTGGAACTGGAACGTTCTCCTCCTCAACACAGCTTGTTAAAATACGACCATCTTTCAAGATCTATTTTAAATGTAATTTCATTCAAAAAGCTTCTTTTAGTTTTTCCAACTGAATGTGATCTTTCTTTAATTTGTATTTCTATAGCTCTTAATTTCTTTTCTAGTGTCAAGAGGTTTGAGGATGAGGACACATCAAATGTGAAAGTTCAGGGGGTGAAATTTTGAATCTGTCCTTTGGTTTGGGGTTCCTGGGACATTCTTTTTACTTAAACAGAGATAATATTAGAAATAATTTAGTTATTCTGGAATTAGATTCAAGTTGCTTCTATGGGTTTGCTCAAAGCCTCTGCTAATTACTAACCCTAACATTGGTACCTATTATAACATTCTACTAGGACTGACTTCACATAAGGTGTTATACTAACAGTTGGTTTTTTTAAAAATAGAATCTAAGTACTATGGAAAAGACTGCTAGATATCCCCCAATATCCATTCCCTCTTCTTCATTTTAGTGGTAGATATCCCCTTAAGTTTTAGCAGAGCACAAGTTTATCTAAAGATTGCATTTCTAAGCTTTCCTTTCATCTTAGTGTGATTATGGGACCAAACTGTTCGTCAGTCTTATGTGAGTCAAAATGATATGTTCAAATGTTGTAACTTACAAGAAAGTTGTTTGCCCTTTTACTTACTCTCATCCCTCCTTTTGATGGGCAGCTAGTGAGGAGGCAATACCCTGGATATGGCAGAGCAAGAGTACATAGAAAGAATCTGTATACCTGTTTTAGCTTGTAAGTCAGAACACATATCTACCTTACACCAGCACTTATCTATGAGAGAAAAATAAACTTCTATCATTTATTTTGGGAGTTCTTCATTACAATGGCTTATATTTGGATAAAAGTCCTAATCAACACAAAGTTCACTTTCATCAGAATCACTTGTGTTCCATATCAGCTCTATTGAGTAAGAAGCTTAAGCATTGGATTTTAAGAATTTTCATTTTAACAAGTTTTTTATATGATTCCAAAGCACTTGAAGTTTGAGAACCACCAGTATAGTGATTAAAAGAATGGAATTTGGATCAAATGTATCTGAGTTGAAAAAAGTTTTGCTGGGTCCTACCCTCACATGTTTCTGCCAGCCCTCTCCTCTAAATATCCCCTTTCCCTGCTCCTGTGTCATGTAACTAGTTTTTCTCAAGAGTACTGAAGGTTTACATGGCTGTTTATCTTTTTGTGATCTTAGGTGAGAGAAGCTTCCTTAGTGAATATTTTTGTCCCTTTACTCCATAATACACAGTTGCTACTTTCTAGTTCACAAACCTTAAATTTCATTTCTCTCCACTTTTCTGCCCTGACAGGGAAGCCAGGCTCTTTTGTAACTTCATGTACTAACAGGTAATGATTTTATTTTTGTTTTTGTTTTTTTCATATGTATGTAGAATACCTGTATTTCTCCCAGGCCATGTGAAAAGTGCTGGTTCCTGGTTTCTCAGAGCACATTTAAATACAAAACTCTGAGGTATAGCCCAGGAACATGCATTTTAACCTGTTTTATCTGTTGATTTGTATGCACACTAAAGGTTGAGCACTTCTAACTGTACCGATGCTCTGAGAAAATATAGTGACAATATAGTAGATTCACACCCTGCTCTCATTAGGGCATATATAGAAATAAAGTCAGGAATTATCCCATATACTAAAACCCCAGAACTGGACTTTGTACATCAAGATAAACAGAGAGATCCAGAGCTCTGTCTGCACTAGAAACTATGTCTATCTTTTACTTTTATTTATTTTTTCTTTTTTATGTTTTTCAATTACAGTTTAGAGTCAATATTATTTTGCATTAGTTTCAGGTGTACAGTATAGTAATTAGTCAATCATATACTTTAAGGAGTGTTTCCCTCGGTATTTACAGTATCCACTTGGCACCATACATAACTATTAAAATATGATGACTATATTTCTTATGCTGCCCATGAGAAAGCTGCAACTCACTAAATCCCTGCAGGGAGAGTAGAAGGAATACTTTTAAACAACATCTTGATCTGCCTTCCAGAGTTAATATGTTTCTAGTGTAGTATTTTATATTTTCTGAAAATGATAAAACTTTGTGCCGCATCTCAAAAATATTTCTCAGTCAAAAAGAGTGAATAATTGTTAGATGGAAGACATCTCAGGTTTGACTTTGGGAAGCCCATTTGTCACTTTCTTTAAGGAAAGGTCTTTTCCTTTGGATTATTCTCCTCTCTTACCTGGTTAATCAATTCTCAATTTAGCGTGCCCTTGACGCTTATTGGAGAAGGACAAAATAGACCAGTTTGTAGTTTCCAGGTTGATTTCTGATGTCCTTGTGATATAAGTTATAGTTTATTTGGTTAATTTTTACTTCTTGATGTCTTCTTAATCTTAAAATAGTATCACTGTTACCCACAACACCAACAAAATAAAGCATTTATGAAAATAACTTAGAGTGTTAAGTGCTAATCATACATTACACAGTCCTTTACCATCTATGTGTTTATATTAAATTTCAAATAACTTTTATAGTGATCATTAATAATCACTTATCACTTACTATATGTCTGGAACCATCCCAAATACTTTGTATATATTATCATATTTTATATTAATTTTGTAAAAAGATACTTAAGCCTAAGAAAGTTATTTGTTAATGTCACAAAGTTAGTAAGTAAACAAGCTGAAATTGGAACTATTAACCATTACACTTTTAATAGAAGCCATACCCATGAACAGTAAAGCACTGGTGAAAATAAACAGCATAGACATTTGTATTGACTTGTCTTAGTGATTTCTCACTGAGCAGCATGACATAGTACAAGTTCATCTTTATGTCTAGGTTGCAAGGCTAAACAGCATGAGGTGATTTCAGAGGATACGAAGGAATGCTTCTCAACTCAAATTCACTCTTTGAAAAATTTTCAACAACCTGTTAACTATCTGATGTTCTACTGTGTTAATGTAAAAGCTTTATTTATTTAACGAAAACAACAAGATTAGAGACAAATAATACTGTGTCATGGCTGTCCAACATACTTTGAATATTTACTGATTTAGTCTTCACAGCAGCATTTTGATGGAGGTTTTATATATCTACTTAAAACATAATGCTGGGTATTCAACATTGGTTTCTAGGATAAGGTATATATACTGCTCATGAAAATTAAGAGATATTTTATAGCTTCATATTCATTTTGAAATATCCCCTAATTTTTGTGAGCAGTATATATACCTTATCCTAGAAACCAATATTCAATAAAAAATTATCTGATTCAAAATCACATCTTTTTCAGACTACATCAACATTCTTTATGGTTATAATATAAACACCCAAGATGGGAAGGATTAGAAAAAATTACCATTAAAATGTAAAGGTTAGAAATATCTGTATAGCAAATGTAAATAGTGGATAATTGCTGAGTGTTAAGATAATGATTGTTTCATTGTTTTTAACTTTTTCAGTATTTTCTAAAATTTTTAGAAAGAATACAGATTGTTTTTCAGGTGATTTGAAATATTGAAGCCTGATTTTATTTTATTTTCAGAGAAGATGACTTTTGAGGAAATACCAGAAAGCAGTAGTTTCCAGCTGTGTCCCATGAAGCCCTAAAATTCCATGGAGTGGATGATTGCTCAAAAAAGTCAAGTGAATGGGACTTGGGGCATCCATCTATGTTTGAAACAAAAATCTTCAGACTTTATCAGTTTTATATATTGGGTTAGAACAAAATATTTCCTTTGCTAAAATAAATAAATAAATAAAATAATAAATAAATAAAAGGACTGGAAACCACTATCCTATGGGATTAGAGCAATAAATCCACCTAAATGAGTTTCCCTTAATCAACAGTTTCCCAGAAATGAAAATTATCCCCTTGAAAAAAGTACATATCTGATATTGCTATTTAGTGCTCATTTTTCTGTCTATCTCAAACCATGACTTCTATGTGTACAAATAGCTTATTTTCTTAAGTTCTGTTCAAAAAAAAAAAAAAAAGAGAAAAGGCATTCAAGGGACCTTCCAGGTAGAACCTCAGTAAGGTTCTCCATTCCTCAACAGCAGTGATCATAAGTATTTGAACCTTTTAATTATTTGTTAATCGGCAAACATCTACTTGATATTTGCCATTTTAACTATCATTATTCTTATGGTATTTATTAAAGTCCTTGAAATACAAAAGGTTGGTGTAGTGTGTTTTTCTTCAGTGATAGTAACAATAAAAGGGGTGCTGAATAAAATATAATGCATTTGCTGTCAGTTTAAGAGTGAGGAACCCCAAAGGATACCTTGGTAGCTAAGAAAATGGAAAAAATAGGCTAAATCCCTAGGATTTCATAGCAAGGATAGAAGGACTGAACACATCATTGACTTAAACCTGACTTTTAGTTCTGATAAGTCAAGCTCCTTAACAGCTGTTGCTTCTTACAATTTAAGTTACTCTTTAGAGTAAGTAAAAAAGATGCCTTTTTGCCCATGTTCTGCCTGGCATAGAGTTGAAATTCAAACATTATATTTAGAGTTCAAACTGACAGAGCGGCTCAGAGAATTTTCTTACACATGTCGATTGTCTTACTGTAATTAAGATGAAGAATTTTAATGCTACTATTCATATAGAGAACTATGAATTATGAAAAAGTTGCTCCTTGTAAATAAGGAGCAGTTGTATAAGAGGCAACAGTGAGTGGAAGCACATTCTTTATTTTATTGTTTTCTACAGAGACAGAAAAAGAGTCAGAGAGAAGGATAGATAGGGAAAGACAGACAGGAAGGGAGAGAGATGAGAAGCATCAATTCTTCCTTGCAGCACCTTAGTTGTTCATTGATTGTTTTCTCATATATACCTTGACCATGGGCCTTCAGCAGACTGACCATGGGCCTTCAGCAGACCGAGTAACCCTTTGCTTGAGCCAGCGACCTTGGGTCCAAGCTGGTGAGCTTTGCTCAAACCAGATGAGTCCGGCTAAAGCTGGTGACCTCGGGGTCTTGAACCTGGGTCCTCTGTATTCCAGTCCAATGCTCTATCCGCTGCACCACCACCTGGTCAGGTTATTCTTTATTTTTATTTATTTATTTATTGTTTTAGAGAGAGAGGAAGAGAGAGGAGAAAAAGAGATAGAAACATTTATCTGTTACTGCATGTGTCCTGACCCATGATCAAACCCAGCAACCTTTGTGCATCAAGAGGATGCTCTAAACAATAGAGGTATCTGTCGAGGACATCATCTGCCTTTATAAAACACTTTTCTTCTTGGCTTTTGCAGGAGAGAATGGGTTGAAAAACTGTATCAAGTGAGGAGCAGCTATAGTTAAATATGATTAGTTTCCATTTGGTTATACATCATTTATGTAAATAGATATGTGCACAAAGAAAGCTAAATCTAAGCCACAACCACACTGAGTCACACTCATAACCACATGAATGCAATTCATGAAGCCCATGTATATATACAATGGGAACACATGTCCATGTTTAATGATAGGAACAAATGTATTCAGCCGCAGAAAGAATTTAAGATTTCACTGAACAAATTTGTTTTGAGTTTTATTTCACATGATTTTACATTCTTTCTGTCTATCTTTCTGTATTGGTATTTTTGATATTATTCACACTATAACAGGCTTTTTTTTCCTCCTTTGTTCTTGCATGGATAAACCCACCACACTTGAAATGGAAGAGACCTAAAAGTTTCTAATCATTAGTTAATTTCATGATTATTTCATTTCAGGATCTGAACATTTAAAGTGTTTGTAATTACATATGTTCTACACTTTAAGCAGGAAACTATGAGTGAATCAGAAATTGGCCTTTTTTTTCTTTCTTTTCAATATTTGGAGAGTGCTTCATGATTGACAGCTGAATGAGGTTTGTGTATTGGGTAATAATTTGAGGTAAATCAAAGCCAGCCTTACAAATGCAAAAATATGTATATCACTGTTTTTTTTCCCCAGGATCCACCTGGCATGCCCACCAGGGGGCAATGCTCGGCTCATCTGGGGCGTTGCTCCTCTGCAACAGGAGCCAGAGCCATTCTAACACCTGAGGAGGCGGCCATGGAGCCATCCTCAGCACCCGGGCCAACATTGCTCCAGTGGAGCCTTCGGTGCAGGAGGGGAAAAGAGAGACAGAGAGAAAGGAGAGAGGGAAAGGTGGAGAAGCAAA
Source organism: Saccopteryx leptura (assembly GCF_036850995.1). Lineage (NCBI taxonomy): Eukaryota > Metazoa > Chordata > Mammalia > Chiroptera > Emballonuridae > Saccopteryx > Saccopteryx leptura. The sequence continues at coordinate 89,933,975 of NC_089516.1, read as the reverse complement.
TGGATGCTTCTCCTGTGTGCCCTGGCTGGGAATCAAACCCAGGACTACCACACGCTGGGCCAACGCTCTACCAGTGAGCCAACCAGCCAGAACTGCTTACTTTGCTTTTGATGAGACTCTTTTCAGAAACTATGGGATTACAGTATATTATATGGGTTGTTGATGTGTAGTTGTATGATAGTTGTAAATAGTGCCTAAACTTAGTTTTTGAAGCTATTCTGATTGGGCATGTATTATTGAAAATCAGGACATGAGTAGATGGGACATTTTATCCTCCCAAAAATGGGGATTTTATGTAGAACAAGTTGATTTCATTCACAGCAAGGTACCATAAAGTCATCAAAAGTTCATTAATATATGTGTGGTGGTCAAAAATAAAGTCCCAATTTAATTCAATAAATGAATGTAGAACCAAAGGAAAGTAAAAATATAGAAACACATTCTTATGTTTACCATACTTTTTAGATGTGAAACTTAAAAAATAAAAAGGCATAGAAAAAGAATGGCAAAATATATATTTTGAATTATAATATTTATTTCCACATTAAAATTACTTTGATAAATTTATTTACTTGAGAAAGATTAAGTATCCATGAAAACCTTAATAAAATTGAAACATTGTTGAAAACTTTTTTGGTCCTTTATAGTCAATGCCCGGTGGAGGGAAAAAAAAAATGACTCTAAATGCCAGTTTGATGTGAGCCTGTGTCCTTATGTCCTTGTGTTGTTTGCTAGAAAAACATCAATGAACGCACCCTCGGGGATGGAAGAATGCAAGATCTGAACTTAATGAAAGTTTAAAATGACTAATATTGATGTCCTTATCACATATGACAAGAGGGCTAGGCTGCTGCTCTGCCATTATGGCTCTGTACTAATTCAAAAGCCTATTATTTGAAAACTGTAGTGTTTATGCCAAGATCTCTCACACAATGTTCATCATAAGAGAACGTCTTCACTTCCTGTTCCCCAAGCTGTACACACAAAAATAAGTGTATTCCACTGTTGGTTTAGCACAATATTTTCCCTTGACAGTTATTTAATTTTCAGTATATCAAGACCCCACCTCCCCAAAGGGAGAGGTGACTTTAAGACTATTTTTAATGCAATAATGATAATGCTACCTTCTATAATAAGAATGCATTTGGTTCTTTTTGTCTAAATTTACCCTCTTTTTATAAAATGTGTGAGTTTGTTAAATATTCCCAAATAAAAATATACATGCAATAAAACTATTCAATAAAGGAGATTTCAAATGCTAAATAATGCAATCCAAGCCCCTCTTAAACTATCATCTTATGTATTATCCATGCTTACTGCCTTCTTGAAGTAAAAATAAAGATGAAAAGGGCCTCATGCATCATGTCCACATCAAATTATGTCATAACCAAGATTACTATGCATATATTAATTAATGTGAATATTTTTCCTGTTAGCACAATAAAGGCAAATATTTTTAAGGAGATTCAAGAGAAATATTTTTGTTGATGTTGTTAAGATAGTAAATTTAACATGTGTTTATTTCTTTTTCTATGTCATATATAGCTATTTGTCTCTCAATATCAGTTTTTCCTCCTTACCTGGCAATATAATAGAACCTATACTTTTCAGTTGGGTTTGTTTTTTAGTCACTATTATAACTCATTGTGGTCAAATGATTAAGATCTAAGTAGTGGAATGTGGTATGTAGTAAGTATAACCTTTTTTGACAGTTCTACCTTCCTCCGGAATGAAATGCAGATATAATGGCTGGGCTGAATCAGTTCTCTTGAAGTATGAAATATAAGCAATACATTGAGAAATCTACAGAAAAAAGCAGGAGCTGAAGTCCCCAGTGATCATGAAACCACAATGACATCCCTGAATTGTTTACCTTTAGATTTTACTCATATGAAAAAGAAATACATTTTTATCTTGTTTGAGCCATTCTTATTTTATATTTCTGTTATCCATAACCAAACCCACTTCTAACTGCTAAGCCAAAAAATAAGGTAAAACATTCATAGAACTGGAAAAAAAAAAAAGAACTGAAAAACCTGGAAAATTTGAAAAAAAAAATTGAGAAAATATAAAACAAACTACTTTTTGGCATGTTGTAATAGTTTACAAATAAAAAGTAAATAAAAATGGTAACAGAAGAGAAAATCCAGGCACTACTGATAAACCACCAACAAAAAGCAAAGCCATGCTCCTCCACCTAGGACATAATTAGGCTGTTTTTTTAAAAAAACAAAAACAAAGCACAATACTATAGAAAAGTCCAGGAATCATAATTGCAAGGATAAGCATTACAGCAACCAGTATGGTATCAAGAAATTGATTTTCATTAATGCTTCAAGATCCTCCCTCACACTTACTGAGCACAGCAATCCATAGGACTTATCCTAATAAGCTGCTGGTTAAATAGAGAATTTTTACATTAAACTCATGTTAAGAAGCATTCCAAGACTCAGTTGACCAAACTGGCACAATGGGAAAGGAATTTTATAAAAGGCTAGGCAAGCAGCAGCAAAGCTCTGCTAACTATTGAGTCTTCCTTTTTTTCACTAATCTTGATAATTACTGCTCTAACCAAACACAAACAACTCTAGGCTCCAGAAGATAAGGCCATAGCATAAGTTCAGCACACCAAATGACCTTTAGCACCTGTATTTTCTAACAATTAACAAGAAAAGAAGTTGGATTCTACCACAAACATGACACTGTAAAGGCAGCCCTAAGTATCATGGCTATTTCTACCCTGTGCGAGAGACTGTTCATGTCTCACTGTCATTCTCCTTCTCTCTTTTTCCTTCTTTCTACTTCTTCCTCTTCCTCTCTTTTCTTTTTCTTTTTCTTCTTCTCCTTCTTCCTCCCCCTCCCTTCCTCCTCCTCCTCCTCTTCCTCCTCCTCCTCCTCCTCCTCCTCCTCCTTCTTCTTCTTCTCCTCCTCCTCCTCCTTCTTCTTCTTTCTCCTCCTTCTCCTTTTTCTCTTTAATTTCAAAATAAAATTTAATGAGGCAACACTAGTCCACAAGAACACATAGATTTCAGGAAAACATCTCTGTGTATTTGAACTGTTCATTGCATTGTGTTTCCAAGTTTTATAAGTGTATATTAGTATCCTCATAGAGATTACATACCAAGGTTCCCTTGCAGTAAAGTGTAGGTAAAAATAGTGATGTCTGCAACTTCTGAGTTACATCCTTAATAGGGCAACTGTCTGCCTTATTCATCATTTCAGTTTCTTGTTAGTTGAGAAATGGCAACAATTAGAGCAGTTACTTAAGACCAAGAAATGAAAGCTCCATACTGAATTGTGGAAGAGCCATCACTTCTAGCTCACTTCTGGATCATTATAAGACAGGAAAATAGGCCCTGGCCGGTTAGCTCAGTGGTAGAGCATCGGCCTGGCGTGCAGAAGTCCCGGGGTTCAATTCCCGGCCAGGGCACACAGGAGAAGCGCCCATCTGCTTCTCCACCCCTCCCCCTCTCCTTCCTCTCTGTCTCTCTCTTCCCTTCCCGCAGCGAGGCTCCATTGGAGCAAAGATGGCGCAGACGCTGGGGATGACTCCTTGGCCTCTGCCCAGGCGCTAGAGTGGCTCTGGTCGCAACAGAGCGACGCCCGGGAGGGGCAGAGCATTGCCCCCTGGTGGGCAGAGCGTCGCCCCCTGGTGGGCGTGCCGGGTGGATCCTGGTCGGGCGCATGCGGGAGTCTGTCTGACTGTCTCTCCCCGTTTCCAGCTTCAGAAAAATACAAAAAAAAAAAAAAGACAGGAAAATAAAATTCTAACTTACAAAGAACTCTAAATTCTGGAGTCTTATTTTTATAACAGCTTAGTCTTTAACATAGTCCATGACATATTCAGGGAAACTCTAAGCCTGATCACTTTTTTATTTTAAGAAAAAAAATTACATCTAAAACTCTGAAATTACCCCTGGGGTTGAGATTTGGTGAAGATACTAATGAAAATTGAACAGCGATACAGACAAGTACCACTGATGCAACTAACAGATGATTGCTCTTTTATCTTCTTATAAGAACACCTATTAATTTGAAGTTTGTACCTTTTTTCTATACATCTTCTTTAACCCCCCCATGACATTGATGACAGGAAGTTTAGGAAGATATTTCCCGTATTTGGGGAATGAAAATAAAAGTGTGTATTTGAGATGGTTGTAAGAAATACAGTTCTCTTGTGAAAAAGTCAGTTTTCATTATAAGACAAGAAAATTGATGGAAATCTAGGAAAAATGGTTGAGCATATTGAAAAGACTGTGGAAAAGAAACTTCAGAGGCAACATAAAATGTATTTTTACTAGAGGAAGAGAATTTGAGTAAGGATTGGGACTTTTCCAAAAATAGATAATATAGAGATAAAATTATTTAAATATAACTCAAAATGTGGTAGAGAACTAGTATGATAAAAACATTGAAAATATAATAAAAAAGCTATGGTTCAATAGGCACATTCTAACAAACCTTCAACAAACATCATTCCTATGTTATTTATATCATTCTGGAAGATAGAAAAAGCTCAGAAACTTCCAATTTGTTGTTTTAGATTGATAAAATCACCAGGTTAAAACTGAAATAACTAGATACAACCAAAGAAAACTACTGATTAAACTCAGTGATAAATATACACTATAAAATCTTATAATTAAATATGAAAATAATGCAGCAATAAATCATAAGTACTAATGTTTTAACACAGAAATACAACATTTACATTACGAAAAGTTATAAATAACTTGTTTAATTTTTCTCTCAAAATGTAATTGCTTAAAGCTCTGTCTTTTACTGTGACTGTGTTCAATAATATTCTCATGTTATTTTGTTGATATATTTTAACATCTCTCTGGGGATAATAATTTTTTTTTTATTCCACAGATTTGTTTGTTAATTTACTTTGATTTCTCCTATTTCTTTTGGTATTTGTTCTTCATGTGGAACTGAAACAAAAAACAGAAGTGAGCAGGGAACATTGAATTGGTGAAATGATGATGTCATCACCACAAAGACAAAAATCTAACACAAGACATTAAATAATGATAAAACCTAGGAAACACAGGCCCTTGAAAATGAGTGGAAATAGAGGATATAGTATTTGGCAGGCACTAAATCAGGGGCATTGAAGAATGTGTCAACTCGGAGTGCTATCTCTTTAAGGTTTGTTGGCATAAGGAAAAATGTGGGAACACTGGGTAAAAATTAATGGTTCTGAAAAAAAGAGGAAAGGACCATAAATAAAATATAATAATGTCCCAACTATTTCTTTACACAGAGATGAGATTGATGAGAGAAACTCTACCCTATCAACTGAAGAAGGTGTTCTTAAACCCAGATGCCCACCAAATTCCTCACCTTTGCCTACAGATAACCATCTGTTTTAGCTAGATAAGGAAAATTTTAAGTATTTATAAATGAACTGAATATGACAGACACCATCCACAGAAAGTTACTATAAATAGAGAACAGGAAACGGAAATCAAAATCTTTTAGCTGATCAAAATTCAGCCCATAAAAGTAAACACACAGTAGAGAAATGTAACACAGCACTTTAACCAGAATTAAATGTCTTTCAACATACATATAAAGATAAAAAATAAACTTTGCACATCAGAAATTCAAGAATTCAGAAGAAAAATGAAAGAAAATAGGCATAAAATTAGATTTTACTGAACTCAGAAGAAATACATAATAAAGAAAAAAAGTAGCTCAGAAATGAAGACTTAATTACAAGGTGCTCAAAGGAGAATATATTTAGTGGAAATATATAATAAAATGAATTGAGGAAAAGTAAAGCAAGTGCAGAGAACAAACGATATTTAAATAGCAGCACACAGGATCAGAAAGTGCTTGATCTAAATGACAGTGAATAGTTAGTCCTTTGTAAATACAAAAGAAATATTTTAGAAAGGAACATGAAACCTGTATAATTATGTTAACTACTCTCAACTTACTAATTCAAATTAAAAAAAGAGAAAATAAAAACCATGAAAAAATGCAAACAGATACTACACATATTATTTTGTTATTATGACTTATTTAAAATTAAATGTATTAGTCAAATCAGTACATGAAAATTGCCTTAGTACATCTATTAAATATTTTCAAACTGATTTACAAAGAAAAAAAGAAAAACACAACTCTATTGGTACATCTGTATAAGAAACTTACTTAGTAAAGTAATTCAGAAAAGCTAACAATTAAGAGATAGGAAAGGTATCCTAGGCAATGATAAAAGAATGTATATGATCCTGATAGCAGAACAAGTATAATTGGGCTGAAATCCATCAGAAACAGCAACCACTTCCATAGAGCAGAAACTATAGGCAACTGGAGGTAAGATAAAGACACACACTCACAACAAAAAACGTTTAAAATACTTAAATTCAGTTGGCAATTTCTGGCATTGCTACAAATAAAACAATTTCAAACTTTCAGGTATTTTACATTTTTTCCCTTGCTTACAGGTCTACATTGACTAAGGGTGTACTATCTCAGTTGTGAGTTGGTTTGACAGGTCTAGGCAGGACCAGGTACGTAATTTGTAGAAGCCAATGCAAAATAAAAATGCATACCATTATTTAAAAGCCAAGAGGAAACATGCCAGAAAAAGTATTAAAATATAAAGTATTTTCCTTTAAAAACCTTTTTTTAAAGATATTTTACTACTTATAAAAAATACAATAAGATTAACAGTGATACATGAGTAAGAACATAATCTAACAAAATACAAAACAAATATTTTGGTATCATAATTTTATGTAATACAATAAATAATAAGACTAGTTTACTATAACTATCAATCATAGGATAATTTTGGCTCATCATCCTGCAAAGTGTTTATTAGATCATCAAAATGCGTGCTTTTAGAAAATTTATTGCAATTCATATAAATGACAGTAACGTTTGTTGCTTTTGGCAAATGCAAGACTACAAATAAATTTCGATTTATTGTTTTATTCTGAGAAGGACATTTCTGCTGATGCAACTGTTACTGGTGCTATTAAGAATATTTTATAACTTGTGACAACATCAGGATAGACTTCTAACCAATATTTTTGAAATATAATTTTTTGTGTATCGAGCACCTATGAGTTTTAAACAAATATTTTTCTTAAAATATCTAACTCTACACACAAACCAGATTTGTGTCTGAATTTAATTTTTAATGTAAAGTCATGCCATGGAATTCTATAGTTATCTTTGATATTTCTTGCAGCTTCTTGAGTTCCTATACAAAACCAAAATGCCTTCATGATTTTGCATATAATTTAACTCTTTGTTCAGATATTCTATTGTTGTATGTTTAATGACAAGAAAAACAATTTTACAATTATCTTGTTCATAATCAGTTTATTCTAGGTTTCAGATAAAAATAGTGTACTTTTTAACTTATGCAGTGACCTTTAAATTTTATTTTATTTTCTAAGCTTGTGGATATTTACTTTGCAATGTTGCAACAATTTTCAAAACCACGAAATATACATTCATTGATGAATTCTAATAACTCTCTAATATGCTTTATTAAAATGTCCACTTGTACAGTTTCATTTTGTAATAATTTACTGACAAAGTTTACTTAACTGCACATTGATAGTTCCAGCCCAAGCATTCACATAGGAGAGTTAATACTTCTGCAGATGCCACAATGGTCAGCTTCTGCAATAGACATGCAGTCCAGCCTCGTAACATAGGTTAGTGCTGCCCCCATGAAAAAGCTCACCTCTCTCCCAAAGCTACTGCCACTGTTGTCGATTCAGCCATTACCACCACCAATCCCGGCCCAGATCCTGGCCTGGCCATTCCTTCAGATTTCTGCAGGTATGCCTGCACCAAAGGCCAAGCGAACTTCTCAGTCTGCACACTGCCTGTCATACATTTGGATCTGAGTCCTGGCATATACACAGTGCTGCTCAGATTTTCTACTATAATTATGTGTATGCTCCACTTTGAAAACATAGGTTCAAAGATATAATTTTTAAAAATTTAAAATAGGTATAGCAGAACATTGCACAAAGTCTATTCTAGTCATAGGCTACATGTTGGATTCATATTTGTTTTATATATTTTTTTCATTTAGAGCCTAGGTTAAAGTGACAATAACTACATGAAGTATATGTTTCTCCTGGCAGCTCACAGAAGTGCAAAAGAGGAAGCCAAATTACGAAAACATGTTTAAAAGCATTGCTGTTACATCCATAAATATTCCACTGGTCAAAACAGGTCTTTTGATCAAGCTAAATATCAGTGGAATGGAAAAATATACTTCACTTACAGTATGAGGCACTACAGATATTTATTGCATAGTTACAAGGAAAATGGTGTGAATGCCTAATCCTATTACAGGGTAGTGAGAAATTGATTAAAAATTCAGTGTGATTGTATCACCATTCTTTAATGAAGAAGGTTAAGTAGACAAAAATAAGAAGAATATAGAAGATTCAAATGACTTAATCAATAATTTAGATATTATATGTTTGTGTTAACATTTATGTTCCAATAATTGGGCATAGACGTTCTCAAGCTCAAAAGGAGCATTCATAAAAATTTATGATATAGCCCTGGCCGGTTGGCTCAGTGGTAGAGCATCAGCCTGGCGTGCAGGAGTCCCAGGTTCGATTCCTGGCCAGGGAACACAGGAGAAACACCCATCTGCTTCTCCACCCCTCCCCCTCTCCTTCCTCTCTGTCTCTCTCTTCCCCTCCCGCAGCCAAGGCTCCATTGGAGCAAAAGATGGCCTGGGTGCTGGGGATGGCTCCATGGCCTCTGCCTCAGATGCTAGACTGGCTCTGGTCACAAAAGAGCGACACCCCGGATGGGTAGAGCATCGTCCCCTGGTGGGTCCAGGTCAGTCGGGCGCATGCGGGAGTCTGTCTGACTGCCTCCCCGTTTCCAGCTTCAGAAAAATACAAAAAACAAAAAAAGCAAAATAACCCAAAAAATTATGATATATTACTTCATAAAGAAAAATCATCGATAATTTTCATAAATCATATATAACATAAAAAGTAGTCTGTGACCAAAATTTTAAAAAATCAACACTAAAAATTAGTAAAAATATGTCCTCAAAATTTAACTTTGTCTTTTGAACAAGAAATTTACAGTTTGTATTAAAGAACTATTGCATAAAGTAAAACAATACAAATTATTTTAAAATAACTAAATCTTAATCACAATAAAAACTACAAGACATGTGAATTTGTGAGATAAAATTCAAATGTAACCAGAAGGAAATGCTAATGTCAATAAAAATAAAAAAATAAAAATCAATGAAATTTAATCAGAATTCAAAAAGTTAAAGCAAAAGACAAAGGTAAACCACAATAAAGGAACAGTAAGCTGGCGTCAGCAAGGGGTTACTCGGTCTGCTGAAGGCACACGGTCAAGGCACATATGAGAAAACAATCAATGAACAACTAAGGTGTCACAATGAAAGACTGATGATTGATGCTTCTCATCTCTCTCTGTTCCTGTCTATCTATCCCTCTCTCTGACTCTCTCTCTGTCTCTGAAAAAAATAAAAAGGAACAGTAAGACAGCAATAAAAATAAAATCAGAACTAATTAAAAAACAGTAAAAATTCAATAGATCTGCTATTTTGTTGAAAAGAAATGACCCAAACAACTAAACTCTTAAAGAAAAAGAAGGGCAAAATATACAAAATAGGAAATGATCATGGGAGATAATCATAGAAATACAGAAAGTTTTAAAAATCAAAAAGCCTAATTTACATTACTCTTTACAAATACATTTGAAAACCTATATGAAGTAGGTATTTTCTTAAGTAAACACAAATAACTAAAATTGAACCTTATAGAACTTAAAATTTTAGACAGTTCAATTTTCAAAGGTAACAAAATGGTAGGGTTTTTTTGTTGTTATTGTAGTTGTTTGTGACAAAGAAAGTGAGAGAGAGACAGAGAGAGGGACAAATAAGGACAGATGGGCAGGAAAGGAGAGAGATGAGAAGCATCAATTCTTTGTTGCAGCTCCTTAGTCTCCTTAGTTGTTCCTTGATTGATTTCTCATATGAGCCTTGACCTGGGGGCTACAGCAGAGTGAGTGACCCCTTGATCAAGCCAGGGACCTTGAGCTCAAGTCAGCAACCATGGGGTCATGTTGAAATTCCACACATAAGCCAGAGACCCTATGCGCAAGCTGGTGAGTCCACACTCAAACAGGATGAGCCCTTACTCAAGCCAGCGACCTTGGGGTTTCAGTTCTGGGTCCTTTGCTTCCCAGTCCAATGCTGTATCCACTGAACCACTGCCTGGTCAAGCTAAAGTGTTTTTTTATATACTACTTATCCTCACCCACACAAAAAATACACCAGGTTCAGATGAGTTCATACAGAAATGAAAATTAAACTTCAAAGATTAGATAATACTAATACTATGTACATTTTTTTCAAAAGTTCAGAGAAAGAGCAAGCTCCAAGTTCTTTTTATGAAGGAAGTATAACATTGGTGATAAAATCAATAAAGGTAGCACAAAAAAAACAATACATATCTTACTATACATATCAATATAGCAATTCTTATTAAATTTTTGGCCAACAGAATTCAACAGCATGGTAAAAAAAAATACATGATAATAGATATAGATAACAAAAATGGCCAAATATGTCTTTTATCCGTGTATACATATCTCTTTGTAATATGACTTTGGTACTCCACCATTAAAAGTTAAAATCTACTGCTCCCCTTAAATCTGGGTTTGGCCAAAGACTTACTTTTGTACATAAGACAACTTACACATTGGTATTTGTCCATTTTTAGGACTTCTGGAATTCTTGAAACAATCACCACATGTAATTCATGTTTTATACTTCCTGATATGATGTCATGGTATGTACATAACATTACCTCTCTAATATATATATATATATATATATATATATATATATATATATATATCCTTTTTCTTATATTTTATTTATTCTTTTTTAGAAAGAGAGAAAGAGAAGAAGGGGAGGAATAGGAAACATCAACTCCCATATGTGCTTTGATCAGGCAAGCCCAAGGTTTTGAACCTACGACTTCAACATTCCAAGTCGATGCTATATCTACTGTACCACCACAGGTCAGAAGTCTCTCTAGTATTCTCACCACAAGTGTTAAATCTGAGTCCAATTATGAGAAAACAATCATAAAATTCCAGATTCAAAGCCATTCTTAATATAATGACTTAGAATCTTCAAAACATTCCCCCCTAAAAATACACAAAAACACTGAACCAAACCAAAGAGGTCAACTATTCTATATTAAAAGAGACTAAGGAAATTTGATAAATACATGCAATTCATGATTATTGAATGCTTCCTAGGTTTAGCAGATGAAAATATAAGGTCTATCGGAAAGTTCTGCCTGTTTCTATCACAACAAGTTTCGACACGTAAGCACATGTTTATTTGGTGCATGTGTGCCTCTCTATTTTAATCACTTAATGAATACATACTGACGTAGCAAATTAACTAAAACAAAGTTGATTAACCTTAGTCTTATGTGTGAAGCGATAGTGTACCCATGGCTACTGATAAAGTTCATTTACTCCACTGTAATTTTTACAAATTTCAACAAGGAAGAAATGCTACAGAAGCATGTCTGTCGCATCCACCATATTCCCCGGACTTACCACCCTCCAACTATCACTTGTATTTGTCTTTACAAAATTTTTTGAAGGGAAAAAGTTCAAAAATGAAGAAGATATCAAACAAGCACTGGTTCAATTTTTTGCAATAAAAGATAAAACATTTTTCAAAAGTGGGATATAGAAATTGCCCTCACACTGGCAAGAAATCATTAATAATAATGGCAATTATATTATTTAATAAAGTTTGTTGACGGGAAGAAAAATTTGTTTTTTGTTTTATTCCAAAAATGGACAGAACTTTCTGGTAGACCTTATACATTCATAAAAGAAACATAGAAATGACGTCAAAGAAATGGCACCATGAAGAGTGCTCCCAATACCTCTCCCTGAAACTTCAACAAGTTGAACAACAGGGACAGAAAACAATCACAGGAGCATCTAAAATATATGTACATCAAACAAAGGTACAATTGGACAGAGGGGTTGGTTTGGAGATTGTCAGTAGTGATCCCCTGTGTGGGCTGAGACCAGAATTTCTGAGTAATCCCAGCTTCCTAAACAATAGCACATGGGCAGTGCATGAAAGCCGACTTCCCTACACCCGGACCTGTCTGGGCGTGGCACCTCTGCCAGCCATACAGGCTAACAAAGCACACTCCTGGGGAAGAGAACTGTGGAAGTGGTGAGGGAAAGGGCACGCAGGCAGCTTTCAGACAGCCTCTGGAGAGCAGACCTGCAGAGTGCTGAGGCATACTAGACATGCCCAGAGGCTCATAGAAAAACACCTAAAGGCAATCAGCTCCCAGCACTGCCTGATTACGCTGGCGGCTCTGGATGGCAAAGCTTTACCCAGAACCCTGTGTTGAGTGGGGATAAAGCTGGGATTTGGCAGCTCTTAGAGCCTCTTGCTCTCCAGGCAGTAGCTGGGGCAACTTCACAGCTGGGTCCCAGGCTGCTGGTTCAGGAAGAAGAGATTTGGGGAGAGGCTCCAGGAAAATGGAATCTCCCATTGTTGGAGCCTGCAAATGATAACAAGCCCCAACAACCAACGGGACTGAGGCCTAGTTTATCTCATCACCATAGCGACACAAAAACAAATCTCTGCCTAAGAGGGCTACAGGTGCAAAACCTGGGGTATAGTGCCACCAGCCAAAAAGAGAGAGAAGAAAGAAAAAGGAAGAAAACTTCTCAAAACAAGGAAAATTTCAGTCTTTATAACGTTTTCCATTTTATTATTGTATTTTTTATCTTTTTTTTTCCTTCCATCTTGGTCATTTTATCCTCTTTCCATTTTATTCTTTTCTTTTCATTTTGAACATTATTACCCATAGGTGTTACATTTTCCATTCTTTTCTTTTCTGTGTGTTACATTCCAAAAAACTTAACTCAGTTTTTTTCTCTTTCTTTTTGTTTCTTTTTTTCTTTTTCATTTTTTCTTTCATTTGAATCTCACCCCAAAACAAATTATTTTATTATGGATTCAATTTTTTGTGGCATTTTATGTGCTTTTTACTTCCTTTTTTTATCTCTATAGCATTTCTCCCAACACTGGCTCTCAATTCTATAGTTTTTGTACCTTGTAATACAATAGAATATTCATTTTTCACTGTATTTTTTTCTTTTTTCTCTTTTTCTTTTCTCTTATACTATTTCTCTCATTTGACCTTCATTTACAAACAAATTATTTTATTCTTGATCCATATTTTTCTTTGTGGCATTTTGTGGGTTCTTGCCTCATTTTTTGCTTCTTTGTCACTCCCCCCCAACCCAGGCCCACGTTTTACATATTTTTGTTTCACTTAGCACAACATAATTTTCAGTTTTTCATTGCATTTTATCAAAAAAAATTTATCAACTCTTATTAGCGTTATTAATAATATCACTCTCAAATGCCATTAAAGAAAAAGAAATAGAATATCATGGATACAAAAGACAGTGATGTAGCTCAGATAGATGAGAAAAAATCTATAGAAAAAATTTCAATACCTTAAGAATCCTTGGAGTTAAATGACAGAGAATTTAAAATTGAAGTCCTAGAAATACTCAGGGATATACAAGAAAGCACAGAAAGGCAAATTAGGGAATTCAAAAAACAATTCAATGAACAGAAAGAATACTTCACCAAAAAAATTGAAACAAAAACAAATGAAACAGAGATGACAAACTCAATTCATGAAGTAAAAAATGAGATAACAAGCTTATCCAACAGAACAGGCCAGATAGAGGAGAGAATTAGTGACATAGGAGACAGGCAACTAGAGGTACTACAGAGAGAAGAAGAGAGAGACTCACGAATTTTAAAAAAATGAGATAGCTCTGAAGGAATTGTCTTAATCCATCAGAAAGAACAACATAAAAATAATGAGTATATCAGAAAGAGAAGAGAGAGAAAATGGAATGGAGAAAATATTCAAACAAAAAATAGATGAGAACTTCCCAAGCCTGTGAAAAGAACTAAAGCCTTGAATTCAAGAAGCAAACAGAACATCAATTTATCTTAACCCTAACAAACCTACTTCAAGGCATATCATAATGAAATTGGCACAAAACAATGACAAAGAAAAATTCTCAAGGCAGCCAGGGAAAAGAATAATACAACATATAAAGGAAGGCCCATTAGATTATCAACAGATTTCTCAGCAGAAACTCTACAAGCTAGAAGAAAGTGGACCCCAATATTTAAAGTTCTGAAAGAGAGAACCTTCTAACCAAGAATACTATACTCATCAAAGGTATCCTGCAAATACAAAGGAGAAATAAAAACATTCACAGATACAGAAAAGATGAGGGAATTTATCACCAGAAAACCCACACTTCAGGAAATACTAAAGGGTGTTTTCCGACCAGACACAAAGAACAAAACTACAAGTAAAAGCTCCATCAAGATCGAAATAAAAACAAGATTATTCTATGACAAAGAAACAAAAAAGGGGAGATGGCAAAGATTAACAATAGCAAAGGATGTTGGAGTGCAAAAGCACTCATGAGATAATATACTACAAAGAACATGATATGTTTGCTTTCCATTACTTAATGGTAACCACCCTTGAAAAAACCAACACAGAAGTACATGGCTTGAAAAAAAAGAAGTAACAGAAAAAAAAGTATGGATTACAACCAAAAAAAACAAATCACAGAAAAATAAAAGAGAAGAACCAAACAAGATACAAAACTATCAGAAAGCAATATATAAAATGGCAATAGCAAACCCTCAAATGTCAATAATTACACTAAACGTAAATGGATTGAACTCACCAATAAAAGACAGAGTAGCAGAATGGATTAAAAAAGAAAATTCAACTGTATGCTGCTTACAAAAAACACATCTAAGCTACAAGGATTAAAAAAAAATTCAATTTGGAAGGCTAGAAAACAATACTCCAAGCAAATAACATCTAAAAAAGAGCAGGTGTACACTCATATCTAACAATACTGACTACAAGACAGCACAGATAATCAGATACAGAAATGGTTATTTCATAATGATAAAGGGGACACTGAATCAGGAAAACATAACACTTCTTAATATATATACACAAAACCAAGGAGTACCAGAATATATAAGACAGCTACTGACTGATCTAAAAACAAAAACTGACAAAAATACAATCATACTTGGAGACCTCAATACACAGCTGATGGCTCTAGATAATGCATCCAAACAGAAAATCAATAAAGAAATATTGGTCTTAAATGAAACACTAGAATAATTGGATATGATAGACATCTATAGGACATTTCATCCCAAAGTGCCAGAGTATATATTTTTTCTCTAGTGTACATAGAACATTCTCAAGAATTGACTATATGTTGAGCCACCAAAAATAACATCAACTAATTCAGAAAGATTGAAATTATACCAAGCATATTTTCTGATCATAAAGCCTTGAAACTAGAATTCAACTGCAAAAAAAGAGGTAAACAGACCCACAAAAATGTGGAAACTAAACAACATACTTGTAAAAAATGAGTGGATCAAATAAAAATAAGTGCAGAGAACAAAAGATACATACAGCAAATGAAAATAACAATACAACATATCAGAGTCTCTGGGATACAGGAAAAGCAGTGATAAGAGAAAAGCTCATTTCACTACAGGTCTATATGAACAAACAAGAGTGAACCCAAGTAAACCATTTAACTTCACATCTTAAGGAACTAGAAAAAGAAGAACAAAGACAACCCAAAACCAGCAGAAAAAAGGAAATAATAAAAATCAGAGCATAAAAAAACAAAATAGAGAACAGAAAAACTATAGAAAAAATTAATAAAACAAGGAGCTGGTTCTTTGAAAAGATCAACAAAATTGACAAACCCTTGGCAAGATTCACCAAGGAAAAAAGAGAAAGGACTCATATAAACAAAATCCAATATAAAAGAGGAGAAATCACCACAGACATCATAGATATACAAATAATTATTGTAGAATATTATTTAAAACTATATGCCATCTAATTTAACATTATAGAAGAAATGGATAAATTCCTAGAATAGTACAATCTTCCTAGACTTAGTCATGAAGAAGCAGAAAACCTAAAGAGACCAACTAGCAGGAAGGAAATAGAAAAGACTATTAAAAACATCCCCAAAAATAAAAGTCCATGTCCAGACGGATATACTAGTGAATTCTCTCAAACATTCAAAGAAGACTTGGTTCCTATTCTACTCAGTCTTCTAAAAAATTAAAGAAGAAGCAATACTGCCAAACACATTTTATGAGGGCAACATAACCCTCATAACAAAACCTGGCAATGCCAACACACACATACACACACACACACACACACACACACACAAACTACAGACCAATATCTCTAATTAATACAGATGCTAAAATACTAAACAAAATACTAGGAAATCAAATACAACAACACATTAAAAACAATAATTCATCATAATCAATTGGGATTCATCCGAGAATCACAAGGATGGTTCAGCATAGGTAAAACGGTTAACATAATACACCATATCAACAAAACAAAGAACAAAAATCATATGATCTTATCAATAGATGCAGAAAAGGCATTTGGTAAAATACAACATCATTTTATGTTTAAAACACTTAACAAAATGGGTATAGAAGGAAAATATCTCAACATAATAAAGGCCATCTATGATAAACCATCAGCTATCATCATATTAAATGGCATAAAACTGAGGTCTTTTCCCCTAAAATCAGGAATAAGACAAGGTTGTCCACTCTCTTCATTCTTATTCAATATAGTGCTGGAAGTTCTAGCTGGAACAATCAGACAAGAGAAAGAAATAAAAGGCATTCATACTGGGAAGTAAGAAGTAAAGGTTTCACTTTTTCAAATGATATAATCCTGTACATCAAAAACCCCAAAGACTGCACAAAAAGATTACTAGAAACAATAAACCAATACAATAAGGTTGCCGGATACAAAATTAATATACAAAAGTCCATTGCCTTCCTATATGCCAACAATGAAACATCAGAAAACTAGCTCAAAAAAACAACAACAACAACAAAAAAAAAAACAAAAAAAACACAATCCCCTTCATGGTTGCAACAACAAAAAATAAAGTACCTAGGAATAAACATAACAAAGAATGTAAGGGACCTATATAATGAAAACTACAAAGCATTGTTAAGGAAAATCAAAAAAGATACAATGAAATGGAAAAATATTCCTTGTTATTAGATAGGAAGAATAAATATAGTCAAAAGGACTATATTACCCAAAGCGATATACAAATTTAATGCAATTCCCATCAAAATTCCAGTGTCATTTTTTAAAGAAATGGAACAAAAATTCATCAGGTTTATATGGAACTACAAAAAATCCCTAATAGCCAGAGCAATCCTAAGGATAAAGAATGACGCTGGGGGCATTACAATACCGGACTTCAAATTATATTATAGAGCCATG
This sequence comes from Saccopteryx leptura, assembly GCF_036850995.1. Lineage (NCBI taxonomy): Eukaryota > Metazoa > Chordata > Mammalia > Chiroptera > Emballonuridae > Saccopteryx > Saccopteryx leptura. The sequence continues at coordinate 89,916,498 of NC_089516.1, read as the reverse complement.
ACAATTAAAACAGCATGGTATTGACAGAAAAATAGACACTCAGAGCAATGAAACAGAATAGAAAGCCCAGAAATAAAGCCACATGTATATGGTCAAATAATTTTTGATAAACGGGCCAACAACACACAATTATGAAAAGAAAGCCTCTTCAACAAATGGTGCTGGGAAAACTGGAAAGCCACATGCAAAAGAATGAAACTCGACTACAGTTTGTCCTCTTGTACTAAAATTAATTCAAAATGGATCAAAAACTTGAAACAATAAAGTATATAGAAGAAAACCTAAGTACTAAACTCATAGACCTTGGTTACAAAGAGCACTTTATGAATTTGACTCCAAAAGTAAGGGAAGTGAAGGCAAAGATAAATTAATGGGACCACATAAGTCTAAGAAGCTTTTGCACAGCAAAAAAAACTGACAACAATACAAACAGACAGCCAACTAAATGAGAGATGATATTTTCAAACAACAGCACAGATAAGGGTCTAATACCCAAAATATACAAAGCACTCATAAACCTCAAAAACAAACAAGCAAACAATCCAATAAAAAAATGGGAACAGGACATGAACAAAGACTTCTCCCAGGAAGAAATACAAATGGCCAACAGATATATGAGAAATGCAAATCAAAAGGACAAAGAGATACAAATGATGACATGAGATCATTTACAACAACATGGATGGACCTTGATAACATTATTCTGAGTGAAATAAGTAAATCAGAAAAAACTAAGAACTATATGATTCCATACATATGTGTGACATAAAAATGAGACCCAGGGACATGGACAAGAGTGTGGTGGTTACCGGGGGTAGGGAGGGGTAAGGAGGGGGTGGTGGGGAGAGAGGAGGGGCACAAAGAAAACCAGATAGACGGTGATGGAAGACAATTTGTCTTTGGGTGATGGGTATGCAACATAATAAAATGTCAAAATAACATGGAGATGTTTTCTCTGAACCTATGTACCCTGATCGATTTATGTTACCCCATTAAAATTAATAAAAAATATTATGGGGCAATTGAGGAAATCTGAACTTAGATAATCTATTAGGTAATATTATTGTCTCAATATTAAATTTGTTCAGTTTGATGGTGGTATGGCTATGCATAAGAATGTCTTTGTCTTAAGAAGATGGATGAAATAACATGATATTTACAACATTAAAAATTTCAGCAATTTTACACATTCACACACACACAGATGATAGACACAGAATGAGAGAGAAAGATCTGCAGATAAATGAGACAAAATTATAACAATGCCTGAATCTAGATGAATATTCATTCTATTATACATTTTATTATTTTTCTATATTGTTAACATCTTTCAAAATAAAAATTTGGTGGGGAAGAGTAAATAATTTGAAGTTTTGATTTTCTGAATTACTTAGCTTCACTGTAATTTGTTCAGGAAGAAACTTTTATTGCAGAAGTTATTTTATTTTCTCTTTAAGTGTCCAGTTTCTTCTTTCTTCTGATTGTAATTATCTATCTATCTATCTATCTATCTATCTATCTATCTATCATCTATCTATCATCATCTATCTATCATCATCATAATTTTTAGAATTCTTCGCTTTTCTGCCTGAGATATAAACCTGACAACTAGCAGTTACAGAATTGAATGAAGAAAGAATACTGGAGGATCTCAGTGTCTGTATAGAAGCTTTCAAGTTACCCATTTACTATTTCTGTTTTTAGAGTAGCATCTTTTCTACCTCAACCTATATAGACATAAAATCTCAATCATATTGTCAGGAATGAGTAAATTTGCAAAATGCCTACTTGCTTGGATAGAGGAAAGAAAGTGGCGACCTGGATATAATTTTTAAGACTTTCAATTAATTTTCATGTTTTCAACTGTGCCTTCTAAATAGCTTTGTGTTTCTGCATTCCAAAAGCCATACAAGGCTATTTCTAAGGCTTTTATGGATTCTTTGATAAAATTGCTTGCTTTTTCCTGTAGGCTTAGATTTCAGCTATCTTTGATTATCAGAGTTAATTGTCATCATTCCATATGTTTTGTAATTTCCAAATTGTTTATTTCTTATGTTTTGCATCATTTCTTCACCTATTTATGGTATTTTGTTTTTTGGTGTTTTTATTTGTATTGTTTTATTTCTTTGCTGTCACTTCAGTGGTGTTTTAAAAGGCACAACTATGAATGCATATGTTTAATCTACAATGCTTAATAAGAAATTCAATATTACTAAATCTAGTTTGCAGTTCATTTTGTGACAGTATTACATCTCAAAGTATCAATCTGCATGTTTTCTGTGTATTTTTCTGATCCTCCTCTTTGCCAATACTATCTTGTGAACTATTTTCTCTCTTCTGAACTACACTGAAGCAGAATCAAAAATAAAAAAATCTAACTGTTACATGAAGATATTCACCATGCATGTTTGCAGAGTTAGTTTCTTTGCTCCATTCTATTAGATAATACTAGCCTGGAAGAGGGGAGAGAAAAGGTAGAATTTTGATGGATTTGAGGGGGGGGATTAAATCAGGAGACAGAGTGAAAGGACTACATATTAATTATGAAGACTGAATTGTCCTTGAGTATGGATTCTTCACTGACTCAGAGGTGTGTGAACTATAGCTCTGGACATTTGTAAGCAAACAAAAACATATGGGTGTCAAATAATGGAAAATATGTATATTGATCTTTGACCTCTGGCACAAAATTTCTAAAACCTTGCAATTTCTTAAGTGATAAGAGTATTAAGATCATCTTTTGTTCTAATAGTAGGTCTCTAAGCCTAGATCCAGACAGTGATCTCTTAATTAGAATTTTCTGGATGATAGCAACGTTTTTTGCTTTAATGGACTCTTGGTGGGATTTTGGATGGGGGCGGGTCACCAGAAAGACCAAGCCATGATTAGAAGCTTGGAATTATCAGTGCTACTCCCTTATTCTCCAGAGAAGGGGTAGAGGCTCAAAATGAAGTTAATGATTAATCAAGGCTACCTGATAAAGCTTTCAAAAAAATTTCAAGGAAGATGGCACACCCTAATTTTATGGAGACAAAAGCTCCTGAGCTCAAGATCCTCTCAGGCCTCACCCTACATATCTCTTTATTTGGCTGTTTATCTCTATACTTTATTTTTTTTTAAATTTATTACCTTTTATTGAATTATTGGAATGACACTAGTTAACAAAATTATGTAAGCTTCAGATGCAGAACTCTACATGCATCTTCTGTACACTACATTGTGTGTTCATTCTTCCAAATCGTCTGCATCCATCACCATTTATCACTACTATAGCCTTATCCACCTCCCCGTCTATATCTTTTATGACATCTTTTATTATATAGTAAAATTTAAACAAAAGTATTTCTTCGAGTTCTCTGAATGGCTTTAACAGATAAACAAATCCAAGAAGGAAAAGATCATAAAAATATTGGATGGTAGCCAAATGGAAGAGAAGTTCTAGGTAACCTGGAAATTTGCTATCTGTAATTGGCATCTGAAGTGAGTACAGTCTGATTGGTTGAACTTTTAACCTGTGTAATCTGACCCTATCTCTAGGTAAATAGTGTCAGAATTGAGTTAAATTGTAGAACACCCATCTGATGTCACAAAGAATTGCTTGGTATCTGAAGTGTTGTGAATGTGGTAGTGGTAACAGTGTGACAGTAAAGAAGAAACATGAGAGGAAAACTGAAGTATTTTATCATAGGGTGTATGAGATGAAGAGAAGAATAACTCACCTCTGGCCAAGAGAGAGGGAACTGCAGAGAATCAGTTGGAAATTGTTGAATAGGGCAATAGTGGTCAAAGCACCATTATTTAAAAATATAGAAATATATCAAATGAGAAATAACATAGCATCAATAGATGATCAAAAAGCACATAATAAACTCAATACTTTTTTAATAAAAACATTGAGTAAACTCAGAATACAAATATTCTTATATGACATTACTGAGTATATTGTTTGAAACAAAAACTATCATACACAAGGCCCTGGCCGGTTGGCTCAGCGGTAGAGCATCGGCCTGGCGTGCGGGGGATCCAGGTTCGATTCCTGGCCAGGGCACATAGGAGAGGCGCCTATTTGCTTCTCCACCCCCACCCCCTCCTTCCTCTCTGTCTCTCTCTTCCCCTCCCGCAGCCAAGGCTCCATTGGAGCAAAGATGGCCCGGGCGCTGGGGATGGCTCCTTGTCCTCTGCCCCAGGCGCTAGAGTGGCTCTGGTTGCGGCAAAGCGACGCCCCGGAGGGGCAGAGCATCGCCCCCTGGTGGGCAGAGCGCCGCCCCTGGTGGGCGTGCAGGATGGATCCCGGTCGGGCGCATGCGGGAGTCTGTCTGACTGTCTCTCCCTGTTTCCAGCTTCAGAAAAATACAAAAAAAAAGAAAAACTATCATACATAAGAAGCTAAGAAGCATTCTCTTTACCTAGAACCTATATAAAGATACTCTGTTTAAGTATTAGGGAAACTAAACAGTAATATACAGAAAAATATTAACTTAAAATTATAATTCATGCAATGCATAAAAATAAATATTAGATTAAAGATATAAATATACAATGTAAATTTAAAATGTACTAGAGGTATATTAGAGAATATTTTTATAATATTGAAATAAAGAAGACCTTCCAAAAATCATAATACCTACAGTCGATAAAAGAAATAAACAACAAATGTGAGTAAATAAGTAATTTTTGTTAGGTGAATAACAGCAACAAAGATTTCAAAATAAAACAAAACAAAAAGCTAAAGTACTCAATAAAACAAATTATATTAAAGAATAAAAGTTAATATCTATTCCATAGCAATATTTCTACATATAAATAAAAATATCAACAATTAAACAAAAATATTATTAATTAATAATGTTTATATAATACTTTAACATAAGAAAGTATTTTAAAATGCCATGTAAATATATACCAATATAAAAGTCATAATGCTAGCATAAATAATACCCTTATTATGCACATTGTAGGAATTAAAGAATTACAAAATAACTTTCACAGTTAAAAAACAATAACAACAATAAAAATAGTAAATAGTGAATTTATTATTCTTATTTTTTAAATATTTTATTTATTGCTTTTAGAGAGAGGTGAGAGAGAGAAAGAGGATGGATGGAGGAACAGGAAACTTCACCTCATAGTTTCTTCTCATATGTGCCTTGACCGGATAAGTCCAGAATTTCAAACCGGCTACCTCAGCATTATCCGGTGCGCCACCACAGGTCAGGCTGAATTCATTATTAAAACTTAGCTAGTTCTAGAGTTTATGCTCTCAAATGAAAATCTACAAGCTAGATTACTAATTAATTATATAAACGTTCTTTTGTAAGAGATACAATATAGATTAAGTGAAAGCAAAGACAAAGTGTGAATTAAGCAATATAGATACACTGAATCTTGAATCTATTCATAAATTTCCCAAGTCTGAGAGACAAAAGAGAAAGACTGACTCCAGCATTACATCAATAATTTATTAAAGAAACTTACATAGGAGGCACATGTTGGGCATTGGCAGGATGGTGTGGATGTCTTGTGTGACTGTGGCAGGTACTAAAGAATTATATAGAATGGGACAGGATGCTCAGGGGTACTGGTGGGTAATCTACCCCAATAAGGGGAAATGCCTTACATATTTGTTCCAAAAGCATAACAAAATCCTGCTCCAGGTACCAGAGCACTGTAAGGGGCAGTCTCTCAGGGTAATTATTGGAAGCATTCTAGATCTAGATCTCAAGGACAGCAGCAATCATTTCATGGACGTCTCTCCTCCTCAGAGTACGGAGAAAGACACTGATAGTAGACTTAATAAGAGGTACATTGCATATAGAGAAACATTTTTAAAAGGAGATCAGAGTTAGAATACTAAGAATTTAATATTTCAATAAAAGTCAGATCACCCAACAGGTAAAAAAAAATGATATATACTAGGAGATAATGGGAAAAAATGGAAATGGTAATAATCTGAGTGGAGGGAGAGATAACTTTAAAATGATAGATTGGAGATAGCACTCCTGAATCAGTGAAGATAGAAATGAGGTAAAGTCAAGCAATTAACATAAAGGTTAAGAAAAGAAAACGAACACTCTATCCACAGTTGCATTATTTGAATATCATGTGCTCATTAACATAAGTGCTACAAAGGTTTCATAATTTTATAAGCTAACACAGTACAATTTAAACGCATTTAAAAGGTTTAGACACAGCCATAATTCAACATTATATTGAACTCCTCAGAACATCAGAACCTAAATTAAACATTTGAAAATATACTGCTCACAAAAAATAGAAGATATTTTATTGCTTCATATTCATTTTAAAATTTCCCCTAACTTTTGTGAGCAGTATAGATTTTTGCAAGACTATACTATAGTATTCATAAGGTCCTGGAATTATAATTTATAACTCATATTCTATGATTGTATAATTATTGATGTGTTTCAACTAACACTATTGGTTATAGTAACAGATGCAAAATACAGTAAATGAATTAACAAAAAGATCAATATAAAGAATTATGGCTTGATCTTTTCATTTCTTTTAGCACAATTGCCTATGCAAGTTTCCAGTGATAATGCCTTCTGAATTTCAGATACTAATGAGAAAAAAGAGTCTTGCAAAGAAAGATTTTTTTTAATCAAAAATTTTTGGATGAAGTGTCCTGATTATGCTGATTCCTTTGTAATTGGGTAAGTATCTGATTAAATCATGTCAGTGGTTTATCTGGGGCTTTGTTCATTGACATAATTCAATAGTAACATGTGTTTTCAGTCAGTTTTACTTTTTCCAGAGATTTTAATTTTGTAACTATTGTAGAAGTAGCCAATAGTTGCAAAATGACAATGTATCAATGGAGCGGTAAATACAAAAAGAGGTAACCTCAATCTGATCTAATGTTGTAATTTTTTAATTATAATTCAAATTAATATGATTATAAAAGAAAACAAATTGTTCTTGTTAAGATTGACTTCCATCCGAAAAATAAGCCGTGCAGGTAATAGAGACTTTAAGTCCAAGCACAGGTGAAATATACAGTACCAGAAAGCAAGGCAAAGTAGGTGGTATTCCCCTCATCCAACATCTACGTCAAACCCTTCTGGTGTCCTTAATATTCCAGATAAATAAATATATAAATTATTTCTGGAAAATCAAGAAGGCTTCTCTGCGTTGTTGGCTGGAAATATAATATCAGATGTGGCTCTTTTGATGGCTGCATTTGGCTCACAGACAAATCTTTAATAAAAAATAATAACGTTAAAAATATAAAACATTTTTATGTATTACAATCCATTCATTTCCTACCCCTCATGTTCATGGTTGCAAGTGGCTGGAGCCAATCACAGCTGTCCTCTGGGACACCACGAAATTTTTATTGGATAATGCTTAATGTACATGGGATGTTGTATGCCTCTCATGGAATTACATTTTAAAATATGCGACGTTCATGGTTCTCTAAGCCAAAAAGGTTCCTGACCCCTGCTATAAACAGTGAAATAATAGGACATTATGTTTGCAGATGACATCACTTTGAAAAGTGGAAACTTCACAGAAACCAATTTACTAGTGTAGATCAAAAACATACTATCTATCGAGTTGAAAAGAAAGTGCTCAAGATAAAAACCAGATACTGTATTCCAAGATGACTGGGGAAAAACACACCAACTTAAAGAAATAAAACCACATATATATGGTCAAATAATCTTTGATAAAGGGGCCAAAAACACACAATGGAGAAAAGAAAGCCTCTTCAACAAATGGTGTTGGGAAAACTGGAAAGCCACATGCAAAAGAATGAAACTCGACTACAGCCTGTCCCCGTGTACTAAAATTAATTCAAAATGGATCAAAGACCTAAATATAAGACCTGAAACAATAAAATACATAGAAGAAGACATAGGTACTAAACTCATGGACCTGGGTTTTAAAGAACATTTTATGAACTTGACTCCAATGGCAAGAGAAGTGAAGGCAAAGATAAATGAATGGGACTACATCAGAATAAAAAGTTTTTGCTCAGCAAGAGAAACTGATATAAAAATAAACAGACAGCCAACTAAATGGGAAATGATATTTTCAAACAACAGCTCAGATAAGGGCCTAATATCCAAAATATACAAAGAACTCATAAAACTCAACAACAAACAAACAAACAATCCAATAAAAAAATGGGAAGAGGACATGAATAGACACTTCTCCCAGGAAGAGATACAAATGGCCAACAGATATATGAAAAGATGCTCAGCTTCATTAGTTATTAGGGAAATGCAAATCAAAACTACAATGAGATACCACCTCACCCCTGTTAGATTAGCTATTATCAACAAGACGGGTAATAGCAAATGTTGGAAAGGCTGTGGAGAAAAAGGAACCCTCATTCACTGTTGGTGGGACTGTAAAGTAGTACAACCATTATGGAGGAAAGTATGGTGGTTCCTCAAAAAACTGCAAATAGAACTACCTTATGACCCAGCAATCCCTCTACTGGGTATATACCCCAAAACCTCAGAAACATTGATACGTGAAGACACATGTAGCCCCATGTTCATTGCAGCACTGTTCACAGTGGCCAAGACATGGAAACAACCAAAAAGCCCTTCAATAGAAGACTGGATAAAGAAGATGTGGCACATATACACTATGGAATACTACTCAGCCATAAGAAATGATGACATCAGATCATTTACAGCAAAATGGTGGGATCTTGATAACATTATAAGGAGTGAAATAAGTAAATCAGAAAAAAACAAGAACTACATGATTCCATACATTGGTGGAACATAAAAATGAGACTAAGAGACATGGACAAGAGTGTGGTGGTTACCAGGGGTGGGGGGAGGGAGGACAGGGGGAGAGTTAGGGGGAGGGGGAGGGGCACAGAGAACTAGATAGAGGGTGGCGAAGGTCAATCTGACTTTGGGCGAGGGGTATGCAACATAATTTAATGACAAAATAACCTAGACATGTTTTCTTTGAATATATGTACCCTGATTTATTAATGTCATCCCATTACCATTAATAAAAATTTATTTAAAAAAATTAAAAAAAAAAAAGAATACTATATTAGGTTATTGGAAATGGTATAACTAGCTTAGGGAAATCAATTCCAGTAATATTTATCCAATATAAAATTTGTATAAGATCATTCTAGAAGTGGTTTGAAGAATTAATTCAGGGTGGGGAAAAAGCAAACTAAAATTGGCTAACTTGTGTTCACATGTATGTGTAATATTACAAAAGTAAGATAATATCATAGTTGTTATTCTGTAAATACCTGTTTTTATTTTCCTTTATACCACATAGGACATATTCAATTATGATGGCCTTGTGAGTTTATGGGAAGTCTCACCCTCCACCCTTCCTAACACAGAATAATAATAAATAAATAATTATTAAATAATTAAAGAATTATGCGGTATCAAAAATTAGATAACCAACTTCACGAACTACATAGCCAATAAGATGGCTATAATAAAAAAGAAAAGTGTTAATAAACATGTGGGAAAGTTAGCAACCTTATACATTGCTGGTGGGATGTAAACTCTTACAGTTGCTGTGAAAAACTTTAGCAATTCTTCAATATCTTACACATACTATTACCACCTGACTGAGCAATCCCACTGCTCACTATGCCTAAGGAAATTAAGGACACTCTTCTACAGAAATAGTTGTATATGAACGTTCAAAGTAGCAATATTTACAATAGCCATTAAGTAGGACAAAAAATTGAATGTCTATCTATCATTAAGTTGGTAAACACAGTGTCATATATACATGCAATGAAATATTTGGCAACAAAATGCATGAAGTGCTGATTTGTGCTGTAGCACACATAATTATTGAAAAAAATGGTGCTAACTGAAATAACTCAAACACAAAAGGACACATTATCTGATTCCATGTATATGTATATTAAAGACTAGAAATCAAGTACATAGACAAAAACTACACTAGTGATTTCCAGGAGCTGGGGTAAGGAGTAATGAGGATTGAAGGTTAATGGGTACAGGATAACATTTCAGTTGATAAAACTGTTCTAAAATTACACAGTGGTAAAGGTTACATGATTCTGTAAATATACTAAATGTCACTAAAGTTTATACTTTTAAGTGATGAATTTTATGCTATGTGAATTTTATCTTAATAAAGCTATTGGTAAAAGTATGCAAATATAGTTGCCACTGGTAAATGTCTTTAAATAGAATCAAGCTAGATCAAGAGATTATTAAGCAAAAATAGAAATATATGAATAAAAACAGTTGAAGACATAAAAATTAATATAAAAAATTTAGAAATTACAAATTTACATCACTAGAATATTTTGATTTTACTGAAATAATCATTTTAATAGCTGAAATTATTAAATTTTAAAAAGTTAATGTTCAGAGGGAGGGAGGAAAGAAGGGAGGGAAGGAGGGTTTGAGGGGGAGAGGAGAGGAGAGAAAAAGAAAGTTAATGTTCATGGTGTGGAATATAAGATAGATAGATATATCTAGAAGCCCACCATATGTGTGTGTGTGTGTGTGTGTGTGTGTGTGTGTGTGTGTGTGTGTGTGTATGTCTCCAGTTCCTGACACAGAGTTCTTAAAACCATTATAATAAGGCTAAGAGTGTTAGGAGAATATTTTTCTCTAATATTTAGTCTTTGACTCTGATTTCTAACACAAAGGTCTTAAAATTTTTGTAATTTGCTAAGTCACAGGAGCATTTGAAACAGAGCTCTTGAATCCCTTAGAATTTCATGGGTGATAAGAACATTTTTATTTTAACAGTGATTGTTTGTGGGCTTCTAGATAAGGGTTGTGCACCAGAGAAAACCAAGCCATGTTTAGAAGCTTAGAACTTTTAGCCCCTCCTCCAATCTCTGGAGAGAAGAGCCTATGTAATGAAGCTCTCATAAAAATCCCTGAAGTACAAGGTTCAGAGTGTTCCAACACTGGTGTTACAAGGACATCTATGTGTTAGAAGGATGCTACAGCTCAAATCTGTGGGGACAGAGGTTTCTTAACTCAAGACTCTTTTATACTTCACCTTATATATCTCTTCATCTGACTTTTCATTCATATCTATGATATCTTGTATTATATCATAAATGAATAAATTTAAGTAAGTGTTTTTTTGAGTTCTGTAAACTTGAAAATTCAAAGAGAAGATCATGGCAATCTCAATATACAGCCAAGTGAGAGATAAATTTTCCATAACCTGGGACCTACATTTTGCATTGGCAACTGAAGTAGGGATCACTCTTGTGGGACTGAGCCTTTAACTAGTAAGGTCTGTGTTAATTATAGTTAGTGCCAGAATTTAATTCAATTGCAGAACATACAGTTGATGTTGGAGAATCTGTTGGTGTGAGAGGGAAATAAACTTTCACATGTACTGTCAGAAGTGTTGTGAGTGTTGTAGTAGCTTGAGAGAAAAGGAAAACATAGTGAGATTTCCCTACACACATGAGAACATACTCGAAGAAAAAACTGATAAAAGAGAGTACACATAAATTAACACTAGATACAGAATAAAATTCAGAATAAAATAATAAAGAGGACAGTAAATAACAGAAAGTCAACAGTTTAAAAGAATATGACTGAGAATTTCCTAAATTAAAGAAATGCATACATTTCCAGATATAAAATATAAAATGTATGATAAATATAAAACATCCTCTTTGAATATACAGAAGATATTCAGGAAATTCTCCTTGGATTTTCTAGAAAAGCTCACAGAACTGAATATAATAAATAAATATAATAAAATTTAATTTTTTCTTTGATGCAGATTCAAGGAACTGAAGAAGATCATCGATAAAGTACAAGACTGTTCATAGAGTATCAGGAACCAAAAAATTACAAAGTTATAACTATAAAGCTAACATTAGAATTCTGTGGAGTTAACCACTAATATGAAAATACCTTCAAAATGCTAAGAAAAAAATAAATATAAACATAGAATCCTATACCCAGTTAACTATCATTCATGAGTGAGCTAAAACAAAGATATTTTCAGAATGTCAGAGAGAGAGAGAGAGAGAGAGAGAGAGAGAGAGAGAGAGATTGATTTTAGCATCTAGAGAGATTCACCTAAGTATTATTTAAAGGGGACTACTTAGTACAAAGAAAAATAAATTCAGAGAAATGGATGACTAGAAGATACAATACTAAATTCTTTTTTTTTCAAAAATTGTATTTATTCATTATAGAGAGAAGTAAGAGAAAAAGCAGAAGAAGGAGCAGGAAGCATCAACTCCCATATGTGCCTTGACCAGGCAAGCCTGGGTTTCCAACCAATGATCTGAGCATTCCAGGTCCATGCTTTATCCATTGTGCCTCCACAGGTCAGGTCAAAGATACAATACTAAACAAAGGTATTTGTTATATGTTGAATGTATACACTGCCTCCAATTCATATGTTGAAGCCCTAATCCTCAATGTTACATTAATTGAAGGTAAGGTTTTTAGAAAGTAATTAGGTCATGAGGATGGAACCCTTATAAGAAGAAAAATCAGGGAGATTATCTTCTCTCAGACATGTAAAGAAAAAACAAGAAATTTTCTGTCTATAAGGCAAAAAGAGGGCTCTTATAAAGAAGCAAATCTGTTGGCTCCTTGATCTTGGACATCCAAACTTCCACAAATATGATACATATCTGTTGTTCAAGTTACTCATTCTACGATATCTTTATAGCAGTTTGAACTAAGACTGTATTGATATAATATCTTGGTAAACCAGAATATTTACTTCTAAAAATTATGTTAACTATTTTTATTGTTATCACATCTAAAACAAGTAGATAAAATATATAATATAGAACATGAAGGGAAAATATATTTACTTAGGAGTAGACAAAGAAACCAAATAAATTTAAACATATAATGGTAACATAAAACCCTTACTTTTGTTAAAATTCATTTAAAAAAGTGTTTAATTTGGGGAGTGTAGGGCATTAAATATTTCGAATGACTATTGTGAATGAAACAAATTCTGAGTAAAGAACAAAAATATTTTAAATATATCACTGAGCTGCCATGAAAATAAAGAAGTTGCAAATCTCACAAAATGAATCAAAAAGAGGATCCAGAAACACCAGCACCAAACACAGATTTTATAGTAAAAGTTTCTGTGAACCCTGGAAATTTTGAGCTCATGTTTCAATGGTTGTGTGAAGAATAGGGGACAAAAACTTTATTCCTAAAACAAACCCAAAATGTGGAACTTAATCAGCAATATGTTTATTGACCTAGGTTCCCAAAGGGCTACACCCTCAGACAAAATTTCATGAAAAATAAACCTTAATTCCATGAGTCACAGAAAGAACACTTGCTTGTTTCAATCATTTTATTATATAGAAAACAAACAGTAACCTTCCCTAGGAATTTGTAACTACATGCTGAGCCTCCTATAAATTTGCAGTGTGAATTAATGATACCAATGTGCTTCGATGGTTCTGGATTTATGATGTTCCCAAGTGACTGGCAGAAGCAAATATTAATTTTACTTGAGGGAACTCTATTTGAATATAGACCTCAAAAATGTCAGCTGATAAAGGCCTAATTAATTAATCAGTTCAGAGTTAAATATGTATACATATAAAATATGGTTACTATACATATAGCTAATTTCACTAGGAATATGAAATATATAGTAAATATTGACAAAAGTGTAAGGGAAAATCATAAACCATTCTTATGATTGCTACATCACAAAGACAAAAAGTTATGGAACACATAGAAAGTTTGACTGTCACATATTATAAATTTTATTCATTAAACACATATAGAATATTGTATGCAATGACTGGAAAAAATATTGATTTCAAGCCCACATGAAATATTTTAAAAATTAACTACACTATAAGCCATACAGCTTACATTAACAACTAATATTTATCATTCAACCACTTCTTCCAATCACAGTGGAATAAAATAAGAAATTAAAAAAAAACTATAAAATTTCCCATGTTTGCATAATTATAAAATACTCTTTCGAGCATCTTGTGGTTCAAAGAGGAAATTATATTGAAATTTAGGGATTATAAATATTTAGAATTAAATAACTTCAAAATACACATCCAAACATGTGATTATATTGCTATGTGGCACTAAGCCTTAAGTGTTTACATTGCAGAAAAAGAAACCCTTGAAATTATTTAGCTGAGATACCATAAAAAAATTTAGTAAAAAAACAAACAAACAAAAAAAACCCCAGCTGAATAACATCAAGGGAAATAGATAAAAGAATTAATAATAATAGTAAAAAAGTTAAATTAAAAGGAAAATGAACATTCAAGGAGAGAATTAACAAAGCCAAAAATTGTTTTTTTAAAAAAATATCAATGAAATTGTCAAAAACTTTTGCAAGATTAAATATGGGAATTTCTGTCTAGAAGACACAAATAATGAAGATTAGAACTTTTTAAAAAGGGGAAAAACATGTTTCTGAGATCTCAAAGAAAGTAAAAGGAATTTTTAAAATACTCCATACCAATAGACTTAAAAAGTAAGATGAAATTAGTACATTATTAAAATGATATACCTTTCCAAAAGTGACTTAAGATGAAACAGAAATCTACAAATACTTTCATAACAAAGTAATAAACTCAATATTTTAAAATCTTCCTACAAAGAGATGGAAGGCTCAGTTGGCTTTGAAGTAGAGTTTTATCAACTATTCAACTATAACTCCATATTAAGTAAGTCCTTCAAGAGAATCAAAAATAGGAAGCATTCTTAAATCATTTCATGAGGTTAGAATTCTTTTGATAACACAACTAGTAAAGAGAATAGAAGGAAAGAAATTGTATCAAAACTGTTTGTTCACTGATATCTTTTCTTTCTTTCCTCCTATTATAATGGAACTACCAAGGTTTAGCTAAGCACATGACTGCCTAGATGGAGACTACATTTTATAGCTTTTCCTTGCAGCTAAGTATAGCTGTATACAGTAACTAATTTCTGATCAATAAGATATGAATGGGAGTTGTGTGGCAAATGTGATAATGACTTTACACATAAAGTACATATATTTATTATTTTCCTTTCTCCTTTCTTGATGGCTGGAGATAGGATAGCAAAAACTGAGAGAGCCACTTTAGACCCCAAAATGGAAGATGTGTTTTGACTATGACAGTGCAATTTTATTAGCTCAGAACTCTTACTTCTGGACTGCCAGGTGGGAGAAAAATAAACTGCTTTATACTATTGCATTTTCTAGTTGTGTTTGTTATAACATATTACAGCATACCTTGTCTATTACATAAATGAATAAGTTAAAGTAATCACCAAAACTGACTTAAGAATCTTAAATGTATATGGAAATGAAATCCAACAATGAGTTAAAGATGTACTGCATTGTGATCAACTTTAGTTTACCACAGGAACATGAATTTGGTTTAATATAATAAACATTAATTTAAAAACTGTACTACATTTACTGATAAAAGGGCCATTTCAATAGATGCCAAAAAGTTGTTTGATAAAATTGAATATGTATTTATGATAAACAAATTTCAAAAATAAAAAGTACTATAGGAGTTTCTTAACTTGGTAAAGAACATCTCCCAAATGATTTACAGCAAATGTTATATTTAATGGTGAGGTTTTGAAAATATTCCTTTTATAACACAGAATGAAGGATGCCTGCCATCATTGGTATTTCCAAAATTGTAGTGGGGATAATAGTATAAGAGTTAAGAAGACAAAAAGTAAATGTATATAAATTTAAAAGACAAAAATATCTCATTATTGGCAAATAATACATTTAGCTATGCAGAAAAACTCAAGCTAATATATAATAGTAACTAATCAGTAGAAAATGTAATTAAATAAAAGATACAATTTAAAATGGTAACCAAATTATTAAGTAGGTATAAATAAGTCTAACAAAAACATGTGAGGTTTTTTTTTTTTTTTTTTTTTTTTTGCATTTTTCCAAAGTTAGAAAGGAGAAGGCAGTCAGACAGACTCCCGCATGTGCCCGACCAGGATCCATCTGGAATGCCCACCAGGGGATGATGCTCTGCCTCTCTGAGGCATTGCTCCATTGTGACTTGAGCCATTCTAGTGCCTGAAGCAGAGGCCATGGAGTCATTGGCCATGGAGCTGTCCTCAGCGCTCGGGTCAACTTCACTGCAATGGATCCTTGGCTGTAGGAGGAGAAGAGAGAGACAGAGAGAAAAGAGAGGGGGAAAGGTAGAGTAGTAGATAGGTGCTTCTCCTGTGTGCCCTGACCTGGAATCGAACCTGGGACTTTCACACACCCGGCCGATGCTCTACCACTGAGACAACTGGCTAGGGCAGAAAAAATGTGTAAGTTTTTAATGTAGAAAATTGTAATATTTCTGGAAGATATTTAAGAAACCAGAAATAAAAGATATAAAGTTTCAGTATTTTAAAGATGCAAAGTCCCCCCATATTTATTATTATATTCAGTGAAGTACTAATGAAGATTCCAATTAAGTTTTTCATGGAATTTGACTTGATAATTGTAGCAAACTATATAGTAAGGTAAAAGATCTTTTCTTCTAATCAAAGAAGAAGGTGAACAAATTCCCCTCTCTTACTACGTGTCATAGAGTTTAGTTATATGATTGTATGGTATTTATTCAGTGATAGATAAGTAAACAAAGAGAAGAAAATGGAGAAACTAAACAGTAATCTTTCTGACTATGGAACTTTGTTTTTTAAATGGGAAGGCATTGCAGCCCATTGGGAAAAAAAATAAACTCTTCAGTAAATGGTGTTGGAGCAATTGACTGTATATTCAGTGGTGGGCAAAAGTAGGTTTACAGTTGTGAGTACACAAAAGAGTTTATTTTTGCATTATTGCTTGTTAGTTATTATATTTTTATATTACAACTGTAAAATTTCTTTTGCCCACTCTAGTATATGAAAAACCAAGTTTGTATTATCTTTTTTCTCTCTCTCTTTTTTTTTTTAGATATTAAATATTGGCCCTGGCCAGGTAGAGTTTTGGCCTGGTGGGTGGAAGTTTGTGGAAGTCCTGGGTTCAATTCCCAGTCAGGGCACACAGGAGAAACATCCATCTGCTTCTCCACCCCTCCCCCTTCTCTCTCTCTTCTCATCCCACAACCATGACTTAAAAATTTGAGCAAGTTGGCCCTGGTCCCTGAAGATGGCTCCATGGTTTCGCCTCAGGCACTAAAATACTGTAGCTCCGTTTTCAAGCAATGGAGCAGTGGCCCCAGATAAGCAGAGCATTGCCCTGTAGGAGGCTTGCCAGGTGGATCCGGTTGCAGTGTATGTGGGAGTTCATTTGTCTACCTCCATGATTCTTATTTAATAAAAAAAAACAAATAAATAAAATAAAGTATTAAGTCTCAGACTCTGTTGTTAGATCAATCAGTAACCAATAGAGTAAATAGAGGAAAACTGCAAGAGGTCACGATAAAATAATGAGGACATTTTGATATAAAAGATTAACTATGTAAGTTAAAAGTAAATTCACATGAGATAGTGATTATTTATAAAGAGAAATAGGCCTGACCTGTGGTGGCACAGTGGATTAAGCATTGACTTGGAATGCTGAGGTCCTGGCTCGCAACCCTGGACTTGCCCAGTCAAAGCACATATGGGAGTTGTCTCTTCCTGCTCCTCCCCAAACCCTTCTATCTCTCTTTCACTCTCTCACACTCACTCTCCCCCTCACCTTTCTAAAGTGAATAAATAATAAAACAATTTTAAAGAAAGAGAAATATAACTACAGTACAGAAATGTGTCAGACTTCACCATGGTACTGGCAATTGGTATCCAAAGAACACTATGTAAGCAAAATTTTATTTAGAAAGACATAGAGCTAGAAAGAATCAAGCTAGCTGAGCTGTATGGGCTCAGGAAACAACTTACAAAGGCAGAAGAAAGGCCCTTGGAGTTTAGAAGAAAAGCAAAAGCAAGGTACACTTGAAGATTTGAATGATATTAAGTTATACACTTGAAACCTGTATAGTATAGTTTAATGAACAAATATCATCCCAATAAATTCAGTCAGTAAAAAATAAGATATATTATGTAATAATAATTTTAAAAAATTTTACACAGGTGTGCTTTTAGAGGGAGAATGAGCATCAAGTTTATGCTTCCCTTCCTTATGTGCAAATGTGATTTTCAGGTACATTAAAGGCTTTTTTTCTGTATTTTTCTGAAGTTGGAAATGGGGAGAGACAGTCAGACAGACTCCCGCATGCGCCCGACTGGGATCCACCCAGCATGCCCACCGGGGGGCGAAGCTCTGCCCATCTGGAGCGACGCTTTGTTGCAACCAGAGCCATTCTAGCATCTGAGGCAGAGGCCACAGAGCCATCCTCAGCGCCCGGGCCAACTCTGCTCCAATGGAGCCTTGGCTGCGGGAGGGGAAGAGAGAGATAGAGAGGAAGAAGAGAGGGAGGGGGGAGAAGCAGATGGGCACTTCTTCTGTGTGCCCTGGCTGGGAATCGAACCCAAGACTCCTGCACACCAGGCTGATGCTCTACCACTGAGTCAACCAGCCAGGGCTGGTACATTAAAGACTTAAATGTGTAAATAAAAATAACAAAACTTTTAGAAGGCAATATATATGAAACACACACACAAAATAGACTGTTTCAGATTAGGAGAGACTACAGAGACAAAACAAATGACACAACACGTGACTGAGGATTTTTGTTGTTGTTATAAAAAGTTTTATGGGGCCAATTAGTGAAATGTGTAGTTTAGATTTTAGTATTAAAACAATGCCAATTTACTACAGTGTTTATACAAAAATATATTTTTTATAAGAAATACACACTGAATTATTTAGGAAAAAATATGCCTAGGGAGAGAAAGACAGAGAGCATAAAATAAATGTAACTATTAATTGGTTAATATTAGAGAATACGTATAAGGATCAACTTTTTTGTATGATTTTTTACAATTTTTCTGTAAATTTCAAATTTTGTTAAAATAAACTTTAAAAAAGAAAGACTATATAAGATAAAACATTTATGACCTCATTGCAAAGTTGAGATTTTTGAGTAATAAACAGAAATAAAGCACACGGTACAAAATCTGTAACAAATAAGACTGTATTAAAAATAAAAAGTTTCTGCCTGACTGCTGGTGGTGCTGAAGTCCCAGGTTTGAAACCTAAGGTTACCAGCTTGAGCGGGGACTCATGTTGTTTGAACACAGGCTTACCAGCTTGATCTCAGGGTCATTGAAATGACCCCGTCGTTTCTAGTTTGAGCCCAAAGTTTTCTGGCTTGAAGCCCAATGTGCCTGGCTTGAGCAAGTGGTCACTGGCTTGGTTGAAGCCAAACCCTCACCAGTCAAGGCAAATATGAGAAACAATTAATAAACAACTAAAGTGCCACAACTACAAGTTGATGCTTCTCATCACTCTCCATCTTCTCTCTCTTTATCTTTCCCTCTCTCTTTCTTACACACTAAATAAAAATAAATAAATAAATAAAACTTCTCTCTATCTAAAGGAAAGTTAAAGATATTACAAAAATTAGGGATAGATAATTACAATGTATGTAACTGACAGACTTATTTCTAGATTATATTTAAAGTTATTACAACGTAATAAGAATAATTAGATAAAAGATGTAACAGGCATTTCACAAAATAGAAGACACAATTTACCAAAATGTGAGATGCTTAATCTTACTAGTAATCAATTTTTTTTTTTTTACGGAGAGAGACAGAGAGAGGGACAGATAGGGACACACAGACAGGAAGGGAGAAAGATAAGAAGCATTAATTCTTGTTGTAGCTCTTTAGTTTTTCATTGATTGCTTTTTCATATGTGCCTTGACCGGGTTATTACAGCAGAGAGAGAGAGACATCTCATGGTTAAGCCAATGACCTTAGGTTCAAGCCAGAAACATTGGGCTTCAAGCCCGCGACCTTTGGGTTCAAGCCAGTGACCATGGGGTCATGTCTATGATCCCACACTCAAGTCAGTGACCCTGCACTCAAGGCTTCAAACTGGGTCCTCTGCAAACTGGCAACCTCGAGGCTTCAAACCTGGGTCCTCTGCATCCCAGTCCAATGCTCTATCCACTGCACCACCACCTGGTCAGGCTTTACTAGTATTCTTGAAAAATAAAAAAATAGTATTATGTTAAATACCATTTCATACTTAGTAAATATGTAAAATAAAATAAGTTTTGGTAAAAATGCAGAGCAACAATAAGTCCAAATTTCTTTTTTGAAACATTTGAGAATTACTTAGTAAAGCAAGGCATGTGACTACCTTGTGATTGAACAACTATGCCCCTACTTATTATCCAGAACTGCTATGCATGTACACCAGAATATATGTACGAGATTATAGATAGCAATGCCATTCATAATAGCAAAAGTGTAGAAACAACAGAAATAGCAGAGGACATACATTCCATTTAAAAGACAATACAAAATTATTACAAGCTGAATATATACTGTACAACAGAAGTTCTCTTAACAATTTCCAAAAAGTTAATTTTTTGAAAAATAAGTTTTCTGACTACAAGTAATTATAAGTAAAAAATAACTACAGGTTAAAATATATTTGAAAAAAAATTAAATCACTGTTAATAAACTAATTTTAAAAAGGAAATCACAAAGAATATTAAATATTTAAGATTAAGTAACTAAAATGTAACTCTTCAATTTTGTGGAATGTGCCTGACCTGCGGTGGCGCAGTGGATAAAAGCATCTATCTGAAACACTGAGGTCATCGGTTTGAAACCCTGGACTTTCTGGGTCAAGGCACATATGGGAGTTGATGCTTTCTGCTCTTCCCTCCTTTCTCTCTCTCTCTCTCTCTCTATCTCTCTCTCTCTGTCTCCTCTCTCTAAAATTAATAAATAAAATCTAAAAATAAATAAATAAAAATAATTTTGTGGAATGCAGTAAATATATTTTAAAGAACTGTGTTTACTATTGAATATATTTACTACAAACAAAATGTTACTCAAAAAAGTTATGTTTAACACTAAGCTTTGGAAATAATAAGAGTAATACCAAAGAAAATGAAATATTAATGAAATAAATTAATAATATAAATATAGAAAACATTGTAATTGATCAATAAAACAAAAACAATAGAATATAAAAGCATCTTATAAGGCTTAACTTTTCTCAAATTCAAAATATTTACAGCAAATAAAGTAACATGACTACATATAATGCGGAGACATTTTAGCTGATAATAATGTTAAAATAATTTTGAAAACTTAGATGTAGTAAACTACATTAAGTCACCAAGATTTCCTGAGAAGTGAACAGACACATTTTAGAACCAATTCAAATTAAGAAATACTGATAAAATTTAATTGGTGGTTAAATATCTTCTGCAATAAATACCATGCCAAATTGGTTTCATACTAAGTTTTATCATTTCCCAAGAAAAAAATAATCATTTTTTTATACAAATTACTTCAGATACTGGGAAAAGAGGCAAACTTTTATAATCCATTTTAAGGGTAAGTAGAACCTTGATTTGCAAACAAAGTAATTCCTCATACTTTAAAAAATTATTTTATTAAATTATGATTTACAAATAGTTAAAATACATATCCCTTAATTATACACATTGATGAGTTTTGACATGTGTACAATTAGTTACCACATACCTGAATCAAGTTCTAGAACATTTTCATCACTGCCAAAAGTTCTCTCATGCTTTTTGCAGAAAATCTATCTCACTAGACGGAATGGCTATTCTGACTTTATCATCATAAAATACTCCTTATAACTTTGTTTTCATGCCTTATTCCACTGGCTGGGATTTCAGAAAATTGGTCATCATAGCCAACCTCTAGATGGCCCCCAACAATTCCTCTCTTTCTAGTTCTCACACTCTTGTATACTTCCTTGCACTTGGTGTCTGTGATCAATAGATGAAACATAACAGATGACATTTCACTTCTGACATTAGCTTATAGAATATTGCAACTTTTATCCTGAGCTTTCTCTTTCTTTCTCAGATTACTTGCTGTATGGCAAGCCAGTTGCTATGCCCTATGGAGATTCAGGCCCACTTGACAAGAAACCAAAGACTGACAACATTCATGTAAGTGAGTTTAAAAGTATATTCTCTAGTCCTAGTTGAAGTTTCAGAAAATAGAAGCCCTTATTGACTGCTTGACTACAACCTTGTGAAAGGTACTGGGTTAGAACCACCCAATTAAGATGTTCTCAGATTCTTGACCTACAGAAACAAAAATAAAAATTTGTTTATTTTAAGGAGCTAAGTTTTGTGGTGAGTTTTTATGCATCATTAGATCACCAATTAAACTTAAACTGAAGTGGTGTTAGTAGTCACTCTTGTCTTTATCTCAAAAAAAAATTAATATAATATTTTAACATTGATCATCAAGCTTGTTTGTTTCTTGTTGGTTTATTTATTTATTTATTTATTTATTTATTTGTTTGTTTTTTACAGAGAGAGAGAGTCAGAGAGAGGGATAGATAGGGACAGACAGACAGCAATGGAGAGAGATGAGAAACATCAATCATTAGTTTTTCCTTGCTGCATGTTAGTTGTTCATTGATTGCTTTCTCATATGTGCCTTGACCTTGGGGCTACAGCAGACCAAGTAACCCCTTGCTCAAGCCAGAGACTTTGGGTCCAAGCTGGTGAGCTTTGCTCAAACCCAATGAGCCTGTGCTCAATCTGGCGACCTCGGGGTCTCAAACCTGGGTCCTCCACACCCCAGTCTGACGCTCTATCCACTGTGCCAACGCCTGGTCAGGTTGTTTCTTGTTGGTTTATAAAATCTTTATTAAATTAAAGTTTCTTTCTAAGCTGAGATGTTTTTGATTTGTTTTAAATTCATGAGTAGATTTTATCACATATTTTGGAATATATTGAGATGATTATAGGATTTTTTTTCGTAAAATGAATCACATTGGATTTATTTTTAAATATTGAACCAAATTCACATTTATGCAAGAACACACATTGTTATAATTTATAACTTTTACATATTACTGTGGCAGCTGGACTTTTATGTGGTCCCCATGATTCCTACCTCCTGGTGTTCATACCTTTATATCATCCTTCCTTTTGAGTTTGGGCAGAACTGTTCATTTGACACTAAACAATAGAACATGGCAGATGTGATCAGATCATTCTTGTGAACACATTATGTTATATATAAGATACTGCCTTTCTAGCTGACTCATTTTTTCTCCCTCCAACGTTGAAGTGCAAAGTTCCACATTATGAGAGCGATTACATAGATGACATGTAGCTTCTAAGAGCTAAGTATGCCTCTGGCTGGTTGTATTTTCGGGCTGTTGATTTTTGTTTTATTGGTTTGTATGTCTGCTTTCTGCCAATACCATGCTGTTTTGATTATCATGGCTCTATAATACAGTCTAGAAATATTGTATAATTCTAAGGACTTATCCATTTCCTCTAGGTTGTTGAATTGAATGGCATATAATACTTCATAATATTCTATTATTGTTGGGGACCGAATAAATGAACAGGGTATTTTTGCAATCTAGACAGAGGTGCTGGGCCCAAACCCTACCTCATTTGTCTAGTTAACAAAGAAGTACACCTGATTCTCATTTGTCTCACCCGTGGTCTCTGGAGGAGGTGAGACTAGTTTCTTATTAGTGTAAAGTAGATTTGGATGGTACGGTGGCAGTTGTCTTTGAGTTGCCTTGGAAACTTAATTGAATTGCTGATTGACCACATTTTTTCTATAAATAAAAGTGTATGTGTTTCTGGGAGCAGGCACGTTATGGCTCAGGAACAGTAGAGACTGTATATGTGTGTGTGTGTGTGTGTGTGTGTGTGTGTGTGTGTGTGTGTGTGTGTGTGTGTGTGTGTGTGTGTGTGTGTGTGTTTTTCATTCCATACCTTTTCCCATTCGGGACCCTGGCATATACTTGTCGTGGCTGGACCGCAACATACTATGATCCTTTCTATATCTATGATGTCTGTGATAAGTTCTCCTGTTTCATTTTGAATTTTATTTACATGAGTTCTTCCTCTTTTTTTCTTAGTGAGTCTAGCCAGTGGTTTGTTGATTTTATTGATCTTTTCAGAGAACCAGCTCTTTCTTGTATTAATTTTTTCTATAGTGTTTTTTGTTCTCTATTTTATTTAGTTCTGCTCTAATTTTTACTATTTCCTTCTTTCTGCTGACTTTGGGTTGCCTTTGCTCTTCTTTTACTTGTCCCTGAAGGTGTGGTGTTAGGTTGTTTACTTGGGATCTCTCTTCTTTTTTTGTGACAGAAAGAGAAAGAGGAAGAAGGAGAGACAGATAGTGACAGACAGATAGGAAAGTAGAAAGATGAGAAGCATCAATTCTTCATTGTGGCACCTTAGTTGTTCATTGATTGCTTTCTCATACGTGTCTTTGACTGGGGGCATACAGCTGACCCAGTGACCCCTTGCTCAAGCCAGTGACCTTGGGCTTAAGCTGGTGAGTCTTGCTCAAATCAGATGAACCCACGCTCAAGCTGACTACCTCAAGGTTTTGAACCTGGGTCCTCTGTGTCCCAGTTCGATGCTCTATCCACTACGCTACCGCCTGGTCAGGCAGGATCTCTTTTCTTTCTTGATTTAAGTCTGTATTGATATAAACTTCCCCCTTATGACAGCTTTCACTGCATCCCAGA
The DNA here is from genome assembly GCF_036850995.1 of Saccopteryx leptura. Taxonomy (NCBI): domain Eukaryota; kingdom Metazoa; phylum Chordata; class Mammalia; order Chiroptera; family Emballonuridae; genus Saccopteryx; species Saccopteryx leptura. The sequence continues at coordinate 89,891,916 of NC_089516.1, read as the reverse complement.
AATTTTGATATGTTGTGTTGTTGTTTTCAAATTTATGCATATACCTTTTGATTTCTGCTTTTATTTCTTCTTTAACCCAGTCATTTTTGAGATGTTGTTTAATTTTTACATTTCTATGGGTTTCTTCAGTTCCTTTTTAGAGTTGAATTCTAATTTCAAAACCTTATGATCATAAAATATACTTCTTTTGGTTTTCATTTGCTGTTTATTTCCTAAATTCCTGAGACAAATATTTGTATCTCTAATTATTCAACATATTTTTTCTTTTGTAATAAATACAATTAATGTTATTAACTTCTTTTCAAGCAAGGCTTTGGCTGCACTCCACAGTTTAGATGTTATTTCAATTTTATTTATTTCAAAGCATTTTTTAAATTTCAATTTTTCTGAATTTGTTGATGTTAGTTTTGTGGCCCAACATATGGTCTAACCTTGAGAATGTTCCATGCACACTGGAGAAAAATGTATAATCTGACATTTTGGGATAAAATGTCCTCTAAATGTCTCTTAAGACCATTTGGTCCAGAGTGCCATTTAAGATTGATATTTCTTTATTGATATTCTGTTTGAATGATCTATCTAAAGCTGTCAATGATGTTTTGACATCTCCAAGTATAATTGTGTTTTTGTCTGCTTCTATTTTTAGATTAGTTGGTAGATGTCTTATATATTTTGGTGCTTTCTGATTTGGTACATATATATTAAGAAATATACCCTGGCCAGTTGGCTCAGCGGTAGAGCGTTGGCCTGGCGTGCAGGAGTCCCGGGTTCGATTTCTGGCCAGGGCACACAGGAGAGGCACCCATCTGCTTCTCCACCCCTCCCCCTCTCCTTCTTCTCTGTCTCTCTCTTCCCCTCCCGCAGCGAGGCTCCATTGGAGCAAAGATGGCCCGGGCGCTGGGGATGGCTCCTTGGCCTCTGCCCCAGGCGCTAGAGTGGCTCTGGTCGCGACAGAGTGACGCCCCGGAGGGGCAGAGCATCGCCCCCTGGTGGGCAGAGTGTCGCCCCCTGGTGGGCGTGCCGGGTGGATCCCGGTCGGGCGCATGCGGGAGTCTGTCTGACTGTCTCTCCCCGTTTCCAGCTTCGGAAAAATACAAAAAAAAAAAAGAAATATTATGTGTTCTTGATACAATGTCCCCTTTATCATTATGAAATGTCCGTATTTGTTTCTGGTTACCTTTGTTTTTTGAAGACATCATTGTCAAATATGATTAAAGTTATACCTGCTTTTCTTTGAATACTATTTGCTTGGAGAATTATTTTCCAACCTTTATCTCTATTTCTATATCAGTCACTACAATTTAATCAATTTTACTGAATTTTTCAAGGCAATTTTTCTTATTGAATGTGTGTGTTTCTGTTCCATTTAATTTATTTTTGTTTTTATTCTTATTTCCCCTTCCTTTATACTTCTTTTGGATTTCATTTGCTGTTCATTTCCTAAATTCTTGAGACAAATATTTGTATCTCTAATTATTCAACATATTTTTTCTTTTGTAATAAATACAGTTAATGTTATTAACTTCTTTTCAAGCAAGGCTTTGGCTGTACTCCACAGTTTAGATGTTATTTCAATTTTATTTATTTCAAAGCATTTTTTAAATTTCTATTGAGATAACTTTTTCTATCCATGGTTGATTTAGAGGTGTGTTGTTTTCTTTTTATACATATCTTTCCTAGTCATATATTTTACTGCACAAAATATGTTTTGTATGACTTTGATCCTTTTGAAATTTGTTGATACATGGCTCATAGCCCAAAGATATGCTCAGTTTTTAGTAAAACACCTATGTGCACTTAAATTCACACTTAGTTATAGCTATTTGTTGTATGTGTGCATGTATAGCAAGTTAACTGTTAATTAAATTATATACATTGTCCACACACTCCCTGATATTTTGGATACCCTTTAATAAGTTAAAAATGCTCTATTTTGAATACCAATTTGTCTATCACTCATTAATTTTATAAATTTTGGACTTGTATACATTGAAGCTATTTTATTAAGTATACACACTTTATAGTTGTTTTATTATAATAAATTGAAAGTCAGATATTGCTTATTTATCTCCCAGTGTAACTGCACTTCTTTTATGTTGATTTGTATTTACAGAATGTATCTTTTATATTTTAAATATTTAATGTTTATATATTTTTATTTTCTTATATTTAAGATGAATCTGTTTTAGACTATATACTGTTGAGTTTTGATTTATTTATTATTCTTAAAATTATTGGTGATATTTCAGTATAAAAATATATTTAGAATAACATAACTTGTGGAATAATTTTATCTCATTTTAAGCTTCGTTTTTGCATTTGCCTGATGTCTTGTTAGAGGGTGTGTCAATCTTGCATTAATATGTTTTAAATATTGCATTGTACATTTAGAATACGTTTTTATGATATGGGTGAATGTAAAAATATTTAGAGCCTTACCAGTTGATAGCAAGTTAACTGTTAATCAAATTATATACATTGTCCACACACTCCCTATTTTATTAGGTATACACACTATTAGGTGGCACCATGGGCAAAGCATTGACCTGGGATGCTGAGGACCCAGGTTTGAAATCCAGAAGTTATGAGCTTGAGTCCAGGCTCTCCAGCTTGAGTGCAGAATCACCAACATGACTCCAAAGTCGCTGGCTTGAACTCAAGCCCATTGGCCTTAGCGAAGGGTCACTGGCTCAAGTTGAGCTCGGTCCCGTAAGTCCTCCACCAATGAGGGCACCAATGAGGAACAATCCATGAACAACTATAATGATGCAGCTACAAGTTGATGCTTCTCATCTCTCTCCTTTTCTGTCTCTCTCTCAAGGAAAAAATGACTGGATGTGCTGAACCATACACAATAAGAACTGTGGCCTAGAATATAAGTAATGCTTTTGAATTATGAAATCTGAGCATTTAAAATTTAAATTATTTTAATTTATATATTTAAATGTTTTAAATATGTAAATTATTTAAAATGCAATAGGATTCAACTATACTTATTGAATATATATTATTACAGTTAATTCATAAGTTAATATATATGCATATAATATTTTACAATTCATGTATATGTAACATACAATTATACATGGATGTATAGTTAATTTTGACTAACATACATTAAGTCTGATGCTGTCTTCTTAGCTGGCAAAACTATTATATGACATTAATTCTGACCTATGATGTAAAAAATCTTCTCTAATGTTGGGTGGTGACTTTCCCTGTCTTTAAAATTCCCACAGAGTACAACTCTTATCATTCTATCCATGGATCAAAGCTGAAAGATTTTGATTTGTTTCATCAAAACTAGCTCTAGATAAGTCAAGTAAAATTTAGATGAGAACAAGACATTTTGCTGTGGTATCTTTGTTGGTATTTCAAAAAGTAAGGCATACTGTGTAAGTTCCAGAAGGTCAGTGAGATGCTGGGAAGCATCTGAAAGGATGCTGAAAACCAAAATGGAAACATCATCCTTAACACTATAAAACAGTAATGTGTCCATACTTATTTGACCCTTTTACTCACTGCCCCTTAAGAAAAGACATAATGAGGCCGAAAAAAATCTTCAGGATATATACAATGATCAAGGGTATATATATATATGTGTTACAAAGAGAGTAAGGTGCCCTAAGAAGAGAGTTTTAAAGGAATGAAAGCATTCATGCTAGAAATATAAGAGTAAAAGAGTTTCTACTAGCCCCAAGGGGCCTAAAAGAAGCTGATAGAGTAAGGTACTGTGGATTGTAAAGGAAATGTATGTGATATTTATTCCATAGTATAAATTCCTGCATTTGAGAACTAATTTGAGTCTTCAATGTGCATCTGAGGCTGGTTTAAGATAATTATCTCAAATTCCTTTAAGGCATTTCCTTGAGAATAATGTTCTCATGTTTCTATTATTCATAAAAGGTTAATGTCACATGAGAAGAAGGTTGGGGCTTTTAGTTTCTAAGTGCATAGCTCAGCAGGAAAACAGTGTGTGGTACAGGTGCTATACTGATGAAAATTTTCAGTCCTGTCCAATTAGGGCATGTGGATAAGAGAAGCTGCAAGGTTTATTGCAGTGATTTAAAAATAATGTGTAAAACCTTAAAATATAATCCAATCATAAGCAGGTACCTCTGACTGAAATAGGTTAGAGAGCACAGGGTTCCAAATGTTGTCCTCCTTTCTCTTCCTCTGACAACCCTTCACATATTTCTGCAGTCCTCTGGTTCTTAGAAAAATAAAGTTTAAAAATACTAAATATAGTTGGAAAACTACTGCTTTAGGTGAGATAATAGAGATTAGCTTGGATTTTTAAACTAGCCATAATATCACTCAAAACATTTCGCTGATTTATTCATGTTACGTGATCTATTTTGCTGTGTCAATATATTTAGTATTCATTTATTTTCATTCAGTGAACATGTATTTCATCTTATTGTGTGTCAGTTACTTTGGTTTGTATTTAAGTTTGAAAAAAGTACATTATATGACTTAGTGATAAATTGTCAATCCTTTCTAAAATGTTGGTTAGTTGTCCACAGAGCCCCTCATATGTGGATACCTTGTTACATTCATCATAGCCCAGAAGATCAGACTTCAAACTTTTTATTATAACTTTTCATAAAAACTGTATTTTATGAGTGACCCAGTATATGTACAAATTCACTGATTCATCAGAGCCAACCTATATATGGTGCATTATGAATGGTTCAATTCTATTATATTCTATTTACCTATTTCTGTTCTATTTCATTGAAAAGAATGAGGGGGGTAGAGGGATTAGGAAGTGGAGAAACACAGATGATTTTTTAGGACAGAGAAAAAAATGTATGATACTATAATGATGAATAGAGGCCACTATACATTTGTCCACACCCATAGAATGTAAACTCAAAGAGAAAATGCTAATGTCAACTATGGACTTTGAGTGATTACAATGTGTCAGTGTAGGTTGATCAATTGTAAGATATGTACCACTCCCATTTCGGAGCAGAATTATGATAACAGGGTAAGCTATGCTTATATGGGTGCAGGGAGTATACAGGAAAATTTTGTACCTTTCTCTTAATTTTTGCAGTGAACCTAAAACAGCTCTAAAAAGGTGAAGAGATTAAGCAAAGAAAAAAGTTAATAGACATAACAGTGTAGGGATTGCAGGAGGAAAAGAAGGTGGGGGAGTTTGAGAAGAGTAGAGGGAGAATAAATGGTGATGAAAGGATACTTGACTTGGGGTGGTGAATACACAGTGTAATATACACATGATATATTGAAGAATTGGGAGCCTGAAATGTATATAATTTTATTAACCAATATCACCCCAATAAATTAAATAAAACATTTTAAAAATAAAAATAAATTCCTTAAAATAAAAATTAAATGCAAACTTAAAAAAATATTTGTTTATAGGTCCAATATCTGAGTTATTTCAGGGTAGTTGTCCATTATTTTTTCTTTAAAAAAAAAAGAATGCTAGAAACAGTTGATTTAGTGACTGAACATAGGTTGCCACAGGAGTTTAGAAAAAGCTGGTTTTGTTTCTAGCATGAAACCTTTCCAGTAATACTTCTTTCCTTGTTATATTTTGGTTGTTTCTGCTTATTGGGGTGATCATTTAGTAAGTTACTTAACTGTCTTACCATTGTGTTGTACATCTGAAAATAATATAATATTGTATGTCAATTGTAATTGAAGATTTAAAAAAATAGTTGAAATTTGGGTATTTCTACTCCTTCAGTTAATTATTTACTCAGATTTATCAATGAAAGTTTACAAATTGTTAGTCACCTCTTTGTTGTTTTTCTTTGATTAGTTTGATTCTGAAGACAGCAGTATTTCCATTATCTTCAGCTACTGACAAAGCTGTTGGAATCTCCATTTATATTAATGGCATGGTACATGTGGAACTAACAGTGAATAAGGGCATAATTCTTCTGTCAGGTAGCTCACAATCAGCAGGCAGAAGTGGGCACAAAGAAGCAATTAATTACAATAATATAGTGTAAGTGCTATGACACAGATATTAACAAGATGTAACTGAAAAGATGGAACAACTAATTCTGTCATGAAAAGTTGGGAAAGACTTCAAGAGAAGAGTTATCATTTAAACTGTTTAAAAGGAAGAATGTGATTTTGCCAGGTGAGAAAAAGATGAAGCCAGTCTAGTAAGATATAACTATATGTCCTTTCATGTGAAAATACATACTGTCTGTATTATATTTAAGTCTATTTTGATAATCACTTTCTAAACTCACTTTATTGTAAAACTTAGAGGTTTATGCTAATAAATTTAACCTACCATCATAATTTATCCAATTGCTGATGTAACAGTTCCTTCTGTTCTTTTTCTTTTTTTTTTTTTTTTTTTTTTTTTTTTTTGTATTTTTCTGAAGTTAGAAGTGGGGAGGCAGTCGGCAGTCAGACAGACTCCTGCATGCGTCTGGCTGGGATCCAGACGGCATGCCCACCAGGGGACAATGCTCTTCCCACCTGGGGTGTTGCTCCATTGCAACCTGAGCCACTCTAGCACCTGAGGTAGAGGATATGGAGCCATCCTCAGTGCCCGGGCCAACTTTGCTCCACTGGAGCCTTGGTTGTTGGAGGGGAAGAAAGAGACAGAGAAAGGGTGAAGGGTGGAGAAGCAGATGGGAGCTTCTCCTGTGTACCCTGGCTGGAAACCGAGCACAGGACTTCCACATGCCAGGCTGATGTTCTACCGCTGAGCCAACCGGCCAGGACTCCTTATGTTTCTTGGTATTTCACATAAATGCATGATACCTAATATCATTCCAGTTTACTATATGCATCATTTTTAAAGACATAGGTTAAAAATAATAACTGCATGTGAATGAAATTATGAAAAACTTTTGTCAAATGTTTGAAAAATATTTTTAAATAAACTAGACAGGTAAAATCTTATAATGAATAGTATATATATATATGAAGGATATTAATAGTAGTTAACATTTTATTAGCCCTTACTTTCTGCTAAGAACTTTAAATATATTAATCCTAATATTAATTTACTGATTACAACAATCATGTAAGACATGCTATTGTTATCCTCATTTAATCAAACCAAAGACAGAAAGTTTCAGAGAGGCTGAGTATCTTGCCTCAACAATCTGAGGAACAGAATCTTAACTCTAGAAATTGTGCCCCTAACTACAAGTTGCAAGAGCCGCAAAAATTGAAGACTCCCCTTGCTTTCAAGTGAAATTTAAAACCTAATGAAGAACAGAAGTCTAAAAAATGTGCCAAATGGGGTCAGAAGGGACTACAGTACATGAGACATCAAACTTGGAGTTCTAGGCTTCTTGGTGTGAAAACGAAAATGCAATGAAAAATGCCTACATGTGCATAATTGTTAGAAAGGAGTCATTTAACATGGAAAATAGAGTTAGTACTGAGCAGAGAAATAGTCACTAATTTCATACCAGAAACTTGAATTACAGGCAGAAATGAAAGCATTCCTCTCTTTGTTGAGGGGAATTTATTTTAAATTTAAGAAAAATGATAGAATTGTCAAAATGCAACAAACTTAAATTGTTCATCATGAGTGTAATTTCTTATAATACTCTAATATTCACACTTTTATTATGAAAATGAAAAGAAAAACTAATCCTTGCACCATCCAAGTAATTTCTGACTCTCCTTCATACATTTTTTTTTTTTTTTTTACTATAAAAGTTTGATGCAGTCATGATGAAGATTTCAAAGGTAGCAGAGGAGTGGTAAAATACACAGTTTAAGTTCACTACTTTTCTATTTAACTCTGCAGGGGTAACAATCTTAAAGAGTTGCTTTGCAAATACAATTGATGACATCGGTCTCCCTTATTGGCATGTCCAGGTTCAGTATGTACAGATCTGTCACTTTTGGTAACTAAAGTTTTCTACTGTATACATGTATCAAAATTTATTTTAGCTCCATCCTATTGATGCTCAAAATCAATGCTCATTTAATATTTTGATTGATATTATAAAATTATAAAAATATTACATCAATTTTAATTACTAGTAACAGTACAAAAATGTCTGTTTCCCCAATTAATCATGAAAGCTGAGTATTATCAAAATCCTTTTCTATTTAGAGGATAGAAGCAACTACCTTATGGTATTTTATTGTATTATTTTAATTATAAGCATGGCTGTTCTTTACATATGTTTTAAGATACCTGTGTTCTACTAACTATACTTTCTGTTTGGTTATTTTATTTTTCTTATTAATTCCAAATAATGGAAATAGTCTTATTTTATCCACAAGATATTTTAAGTCTATGTTATGAAGGCATGACTTTTAAAATCCTGACTTATTAAGTAATACTAAAGATATGTGCAAGAAGTAGGGTAGAAAAATAATTAGCATGACATTTTTTTGAAATTTCATCTTAAATTTTAGGCTACTTTTGGAATTATAGGATTAAAATAAAACTAAAAAAAATTACTTCAATAATTATTTAATATTCTACTACAGTTTAAATAAAATTCATTAAAGGAATACCAAAAAATTCTACAGTCAATGAACATTTTAAGCTTTCTACTGTATTTGCTACAATTTTTTTCCAATAGAAACAATATCTTAATGTATTTTGAACTTTACTATATACACAATTTGCAGCTAAATGTCATAGAAATTAATACAGTAATTAATTAAATATTATCTCACATTAAGATTCATATCATTCCAATAGGAAAAATGTATGTACATGACTTTAAAAGAAAATACAATGTATCTAGCTCTCAAATTTAGTTTCCTTTTTGAAAATGGTAGTAGCAATTAGTAAAAAAAAATGATAAGTGTTAATGTGACTTAAGCCTAGATACATCGACTTTTGAAATATGGTTGTCCTCATCACCAATAACATCTCCATTGTTCCAAAAACTATGCAAATTGGAAGATAAAATCCAAAGGTGTGTGTACCTAGGCATTTATTTGGATTACAGTTCTCCTAGGGACTGGTGTTGGGTAAGTGATTGACCAAAAATGTCATTGCATTTTCAGCAGCCTGTTCTTTTTGTCTGGCTGCTTTTAAGATTTCTTTTCTTGATAAATGGTTTAAGGCAATTGGCTTATAGTGTACCTTGGTTCAATTTTCTTTATGCTTCCTGTGCTTCATGTTTTCATTAGTTTATTATATCTGTGTGTTTATATTTTTATGAAATTTGAAAAATTTTGTATATTTATAAAAAAAAAGTCACTTTCAGCCTATCTCTCTTCTCTAAGGATTCTAATTAAATATATATTAGGCTTCTCTGAAGTACTCTACAATTCACTGATGCTCGATCTATTCCAATTATTTTCTCTGTGTTATTTGAATAATTTCTAATTCTCTGTCTTAAAGTTCACTAATTTATTTGTCAATGTCTTTTTTTTTTTACATAGGCAGAGATAGACAGGAATAGACAGACAGGAACGGAGAGAGAGATGAGAAGCATCAATCATTAGTTTTTCGTTGTGCCTTGTGACTTCTTAGTTGTTCATTGATTGCTTTCTCATATGTGCCTTGACCGCAGGCCTTCAGCAGGCCGAGTAACCCCTTGCTGGAGCCAGCGACCTTGTGTCCAAGCTGGTGAGCTTTTGCTCAAACCAGATGAGCCTGCTCTCAAGCTGGCAACCTCCGGGTCTTGAACCTGGGTCCTTCCGCATCCCAGTCCAATGCTCTATCCACTGCGCCACCACCTGGTCAGGCTATTTGTTAGTGTCTTATCTGCCTTTTATGTCTTTCGGTATATTTTCCTTCTTAGATACTGCAGTTTTCATCTGTAATAGTGTATTCTTCATGTTTAAATGTCCAATTTTGGTTATATTTCACATCTTTGATGTCTCTAGTTAACTTTTTGAGCATGCAGAATATAGATATAATAACTTCTATAATGTCCTTGTTTGTTAATTCTAAGATCTATGTTAGTTCTGGATCAGTTTCAGGGTTGATTTATCTCCTTATTAAGGGTTTTATTTTCCTTTTTTGTCTGCCTAGTAATTTTTTAATGAGTAATAAATGTTTGTGAATTTTATCTTGTGAAATTCTGAATAATTTTGTAATATTATAAATATTCTTGAGTTATATTCCAAGACGCAGTTTAGTTACTTAGAAACAATTTTATCTTTTTGGTCTTTTTTTTCAAAGTTTTGTTAGAGAAATAGAAGTGTTCAAAGTAACAACTTATTATTTTATTTCTAAGAAAAAAAGCTAATTATTCTCCACTACTGAGAAAATACTTTTTCAAGTATTCTACTCAATGCCTCACAGATTTTGAGATGTTTCAGTCTGGCTTATGGAAACAAGAACTAAATGATAGAAAAAAATCATACGGAAGAATTTTTTTTAAAAGACATATGTATAATACCACTATCCAATGACATTTTTGCCTGCATTCCTTTAATGCTTGAAGATTGTAAATTTATATATATATATATATATATATATATATATATATATATATATATATATATATGTATATCACAGAACACAGTTACTTTTATCACTAAACATTATTTCAGTATTCTTTGATATATCTAGTTTTAATGTCCACATTCCATCATCTAGAATGTATTATATCACTTTATTATGGTTTGATAGTTAATTATCAAAGGAAGAATATAGTTTTTTCCTTATATAAATTATTTAGAGAACACCACAGACTTATTCTTTAAAATAAAATATTAGAAATGAAACTACAGACACATATTGCCAAAGAGTTTTCTGGAAAGTTTATATGAACTTATACACCCATCAGTATAAATCTATTTCATTGTATTGTTCCAAATGCTGTGAATTTCTTGATATTTGCCAATCTTATTACACAAAATTATTGCTTCACTGTATTATAAAATCACTTTGATCATTGAATAACATTTTAAAACTAAATGAATTGGCCTTTTGCATAATTGACTTGAACAAAGTTTCATTTGGGGTACATTGGATAGTCAAGAAAGAATAAACTTTATTATGCTATTATAATATTCTAATCTATTAGATGACCACTTAAGAAGTTATTGAACATATATTGAGTAGTAATATTGTAATAATCTTAGAGAGACAACATAAGGGCATAAAATATGAATGTGGTCATGGAAATAGCATAACAGAAATTTGAAGAAGTACTTTAAAAGTAAAAATCAGAAAATTTGAAAGCTATTGAGATAGAGGAGAAAGAGAGACGGAACGAACAAAAATGGCAACACAGTTTTCTGACTAGGTGACCAGAAGAATTAGAATGTCATCAAATGTGATAAGAATTGTGTGAAAAGCGTGCTTAAGAAAATATGATGGATATTGTGGTTAATGTGATATATTTGAAGTACTATTGTATACAACTTGGAATAATCTTTTGGCAACAGGCAGAGGTACTATATCTATCTTATTTACTATATCAATAGAATAGTGAAAATATCTCTACAAAAACACACACTCACAAACACACATACAGATATAAACTCTGTATATGATAAAAGAGGCATTTCAAACAATTAAAAATTGAGTTAACTAGTGAATAATTTTTTTGGAGACCTATTTATTTATATATAAAAGTAAAGTTAGACTATATTTCACAACCTACACTAAAATGTATTTCAGATTGAATGATGATCTAAATGTAAAAGACAAAATCATAATCATATAAAAAATCAAATTTAGTGTTTTAAGCTCAGGGTAAATCAGGACTTTGATATAGAACCTAGGATCCATAAGAAAGTAAATTAAACAATCTGACTACATAAAAATGTAAAACTTATACATGGCCATAAAAAGTGTTCAAATACATGGACAATACATACTCCTCACAAAAATTAAGGGATATTTTAAATGAATATGAGCCAATAAAAGAGAAGCATTTGATTTTCTCTTCTTAAACAAGAACATCAGAAAAACAAATGACAAGTCAAAGAAAGTTTTTGATTATAGATATGAGGTGTGAAACTACTTTTATTTCATTGGTGAAAATGCAGTATACAAAAGGCTGAAGTACTGGAGTTCCTTGATCCCCTAATTTTTGTAAGCTGTGTATATATCAGACACTGTGTAACATACATAATATATGCAAAAGTCTTATAGATAAAAATAGAGAAGTAAACCATTAAAAATAAAAATGTACCAATAAACTTATAAAATTATTTATGATCATTAGTAATCAAGAAAATGAAAGTTGAAATTAAAATAAAATTGAAAAATAATAAAAATATAACATCACAGAGTTAGTGATTTTCTTTCATTACACTGGCACAATTTAAAACAAATTGGTAATACGTACTTTGATGAGAATATTAGAGCCTGTCCAGGTGTTGGCACAGAGGATATAATGTTGGACTAGAAGGCAGAGGACCTAGATTCGAAACACCTTGGTCACTGGTTTTAGCAGCGGCTCATCAGCTTGAGGTACGGGTAGATGGCTTGAGCATAGGGTCCAAGACATGAACCAATGGTCACTTGCTTGTGCTCAATGGTCACTGGCTTAAAACCCAAGGTCACTGATTTGATCTTAAGGTATCTGGCTTGAGCAAGGGGCCACTGGCTTGGCTGGAGCCCCTTGTCAAGGCACATATGAGAAAGCAATCAGTGAACAACTAAGGTGCCACAGCTCTGAGTTAATGCTTCTCATCTCTCTCCTTTCCTGTCTGTCTGTTCCTACCTGTCCCTGTCTCTGTCTCTCTTTCTGTCTCTGTCACACACACAAAAAAAGAATATTGGAAAATAGGTTTTATGAAAGATTCTTGGGTGTAAAAGTTCATAAAGCCTTTTAAAATAGCAGTTTTACAGTATTTATTAAAATCTTTATTTGCTCACTAGATTTAGCAATTTTACTTCTTGGATTATATTTCTCAGAAAACCCAAGACATGTACATGAAGATATAGTGAAAATTACTTCAGTGGTATTTGTAATATATTAAAAATTCCAAACATAACCTAAATATCTATCAAAAGGGAAATTGTAAACTAAATTATTGTACATTTAAACTGCAAAAATATTATGTATTTTCCTGAAATTTTCTATTACCTATCATGAATCTAAATAGTTAAGTCACAGAAAAATGCACTATGGTTCTATTTATTTGTGTATATATTCATGTGTGTACACATATGTGTACACGTGCACATGTGTCAGAGAGATAAGCTGCCTTACAAATATCTAATTCTCCTAATGTTTAATTGCACTCTCTTTTGGTTTTTTAAGATAAATAATTTTTCAACAAATCTTTTTACTTGAACATTTTTTAGTAAATTTCTTTTTCTTGCAAGTAAACAATCTATAAATCAAATTGAGAATGGGTACTTGCGGTAATTTTTGTATTGCTTTGTTAGGAAGAGTAATCTTGGGCACAGTGTGGAGTAGTGAAGATAATTTAGCAGAGAGGAACAGATTAAAAGTAGGCAAAGATGGAAATGTATGATAGGTAAAATCCTAGAACACACAGGAGGAATGTTTAGCCTTGAATAGAAAATTATTTTTCTTTCTTTCTTTTTCTTTCTTTCTTTCTTTCTTTCTTTCTTTCTTTCTTTCTTTCTTTCTTTCTTTCTTTCTTTCTTTCTTTCTCTTTCTTTCTTTCTTTCTTTCTTTCTCTTTCTTTCTTTCTTTCTTTCTTTCTTTCTTTCTTTCTTTTTCTTTGGTCACAAAAAAAGGAAGATAAATTTAGGGGCAAATAATCAAAACTGCTCCTTGATTTATATACTATAATATAGATAAAATGCATTGAAAGTACTGGCAATGGCATATCACAGGGGTAACTATATTGGTTACATGAAAAAAGAGAACATAAGCTCATTTAACCTTATTGATAAAATTCTGACCTACATGAAAATCTACCCTACTAATATACTAAACCAATTTCTAGATCCAGAATCTGAAACAAAATCCAAACAATTATTTTACTCCCCTCTTCCTCATTCAATTTATTTATATTCTTCAATGCTATGGTATGAACATTATCACTGTTAAAAAAAAAAGGTTTGCTGAGGACCAATAATGGATGTTGATTTGCAAGAAACTTAGTCTGAGTTAATTATAAGAACACAACTAGATAAAAAACAACTGTGGTTGACCCATCTTTATCCTGGCATTTTTACAATAAATAAGGGTAAGAATAAGAAAATGGATACTACTGAGAATATATATGTTTTATTATATTGGTAATAATCTCATAGACCATGTGTGTAGTGAAGAGTGTGTAGTGAAGAATTTAATCTTGCCTAAGAGTGATTATCTTCTTCTGCTGACAGCCTTCACCATTTTGTATTTTGACCACACTACTGTTTCGTCTCTGCTTTTTTCCCTCCTCCTTGTGAAATCATGTCTTGCATATTCACTGATGGATTTAGTGTTTTTCTACTGTCAAGAAAAGTGAGTTGCTATAGATATCAATTTACATTTCGCACATCAAAGGCTTTTATTTTTATTTTATTTTGTTGATAGTCATAGGTTAAGGGAATCAGGTGAAGTAAGAGAAATTACCAGAGAGATCAATGAGAGGTTCTTGTTCCTGCAGGAAGGGATTAGTTATCTGTTTCAAGTGAAGATTTAACTATGTAACTGTTCCAGAAAAGTGATCCAAGAAGGAGCATTTTATTCTCATTGTGTTCTTAAACTATACACATACATATATAAAAGTGATAAATATATATCATTGTGAGTATCTTCTATAATTATTATCTATGACCTCCTCCAAAACCCTTATGTTGATGATCTGAAAATATTTTCTATCATCTGATATAAATAAAAAGTTTGCAGCAAGGCTAGTCATTGATAAATGGAAAAAAATTGATAGTGAAAGAAAACACTTATCATCCCAGAATTGTCTTAGAACAGCAGCGTCAAGAATCACAAAATAACTTTAACCTACGAATAAAGTGCATAGAAAAATAACATACCATCTACTATAAAGTTGAAAAATAACATAACTCTCTGATACTAAATAATCTTAGATCACCTTTAGTTAAATCTACGTCTGTTTTCTATTTAATGAAAATAAAATTATGGCTATCGAATGTCTCAATGAAAGATTATTTTTTCCCCTCAACATAGTGTGTTCAAACCTATAAAGCAGTATCTATTAAACAATAATTCTTTGTAATTTAGTATGATTTTAATTATCAGATGCTTTCTGTTGGGCAGATAAAATGCTCTGCCCATATGCTCACTTTGTTAAAGATGGCGCTGCCCACATGGAAGCCCATCGACCAGGTGATATTAATGTGTGTTGCAGATGGGTGGGCAGGCAGGATCCTTATAGCCTGGGGCTTGGTTTTAATACTAAGACTTTCCTACCCCTTTTTCATGTGGGATGGTACAATCCCATCTTGACTCAGATAAGTGACTTTGTATTAGAGACTTCCCTATTTTGTATATTGGATTAAAGGGGTTTTTATTTCTGCACCATAAAGTGGGGCAGACCGGGAGCTTGCTCTCTCAGGTCCTGAGATTAGCATTAGAGAAGAAAGTAGAGAAAGGCCACATGGAGGAGGCCAGGAAAAAGCAGCCAAGATGGCGGAGTGCTGAAGGAAAAGCCAGTTTGTGCAGAGTTTGTGCAGGGAGAAGGAAGGAAATGGGAAACAGAGGTGAATAAGTCTGCTGAGCTAGAAACCTTTGATTCTAGGAAACTCGGATAAGTCAATAGCTCTGTGAGTGCTGAATGAGTGGGTTTTGGAGCCCAGTGTGTGTTTTCACTTGCCCTCTGGGTGCAAGCTAAGATTAAAGCTAATGGCCCACCAGTTTGTTTCATTACCATCTGTCCAAATCCAATGCGAACCTGCATGGGCCAGGTGGCTGTGATGCTGGCCCTGGATACTGCCCTTACACTTATTTATCCAATTATTTATCTGTAGCTATTTTGTAAATAGTTTCATAATAACCAAGAGGAACTAGCTATATTATTATTCAATAGTTTGTCCCCTTGAGGTCATTGCTGACTAAATGTTAGATTTTGAAAAGAAAGTTCTAATTATGCAAACAGTGAAATAAGAAATTCCATTCTTTTGAATATACTGCAAAGCACTTTTGTGCATCATTTGCATGGTTATAGTTTCAAATTACTTAGCTTATGATGTGAATTATAAATTAACAACCATGTGTAGAGTGAATTAATCATCTACTGTGCTTTGTAAGTGGATTAATTTTTCCATGCTTGAAATACAGAACTATTTTGAATTAATATTGCCATATATGAACTTATTTACCCAATGGTATTTCATTGTCATCATAATTATCATCTTCAATATCACTGAGTAATGTTTATTGAATCCTTGGGTATATGTGACTTATACCAGACAAACTGCTAATCAGGAAATATTGACCAATAACCAAACAATTAGAATATTAAAATATAATCTCTCTTAAATTGATGTGAAAACAAATCAACTCAAAATTTTCTTTTTAAGCTCAGGAGCATGTAATAATTTACTCTTTGGATTTGTGCAGGAAAGAGAATTCACACTTTAATCCTCCATTGATTCTCAGGTAATTATTAGCTTAATTACTTTTCCTTTCCACCACTTTTTCATATAGAGGATAACACTGGGACAAGGTAGTTGTTTTTCCAGTATTCTATAATTGTTAAGATCCTGAACTCCAGGTTCAGACTCTTGAATTACATATACTGCATCCTGAACTTGAGCAAGTTAACCTCTACACCTCTTCCTTATCAGTAAAATGTGCATAATAATATACTGTAGTGTTTAAGAAGGCAGATACTGGAGCCAGAATGCTCAAGTTTGAATACTGGTTATGAAACTTCGGAAAATTGCTTTAACATTTTGAGGCCTTGGTTTCTTGATTTTAAAATGGAATAACAATAGCATTTACTTCATAGAATTATAGTGTAAATCAAATGAGTTAGTATATATACAGTACAAAGATCAGTGTTTGACACAGTAAGTTCTGTGTTTATATTAGCTAATATTATGGTATTATTAAAATATTTGAAAGATCTGGGAAACTATGGATCACATCATAGTTTAAAAGTCACTGACAGCTTCTTTATGTGTACCTGGCTATTTGAAGAACTAAGTAAATAAGACGCAGAAAAACTGTAAATCAAGAATTGTTGTCCAAGACTTTTTTATTTCACTACTGAAACAATCAGACTTGCATTAATTATACAATGATGAATTTTTAGGTATTTCTTTTGCTTTATTTCCTCATACCTATTCACAGCTCACGCATTTTATATACTTGTATTGAAATACAAAAATCCCTAGATTCAAGTCATATGACTGATTTTTAGTGTATACTCTGTTAGAAGCTTTGTGACCCTAAACATGTCACTGAAAGTTGTTACACTTTCTACATCTTGAAAATGAAAATAATCAACTCAGCCTTATTGATTTCACTGAGAAATTTTGAAGAACATGATAGAAAGTGAACACTGTATTTTAGAAAAGCAATCTGATATGATGTTGCTATTGCTGCTGCTGCTGCTGCTGCTGATGGTGATAAAGTAGTAGCAGCACATGGCACCAAATTCCTACATTCTAATGAATAAGACTACATTTTATAGTATTTCAAATTATTCTCACTTATTTGATATAATGTTGTCTATTAAAATAAGAAAAGTAATATAAAATAATGAGATTAATAGAGTATAAATTAGCTATTATAGTTATATTTAATATGCTTTACTTCAGTTCATAAGGAGACTGTTTTAATATATATTCTTACATTTACTACATTTTTACCTTGAATGACATATTCTGAAAATAAGCATGATGTGGCATTCAATAAAGTTTTATGCTATCAATTTAAAAGTGAGGAAAAAGAACAATTTAATAAAGTTTTATGCACTGAACATAGAGTCAATAGGTCCTAGTTATTATAAAGTTTGATGAGATAATAACTAGAGTATTTTCTGTCAAAATATAGTATTCAACAAGTATCAGGATAAATCGGACCCTAAAAGATTGAGACCCAGTGAAGAAAGAGGGGCATTGGTGTATCTAAAGAAGTCTAGTGGGTCCTGCCTAATTGGGAAGGATTCAAAACAGATATAAATGATAACTTTTCATTGCCATTGGATTGGGGGGTGCTGTTCTGCATACAAATGCCTATTCTTACAAGAGAAACCCTGCATTATGCACAGTGATGGTAAATCAGAATGCCTTCCTTGCCACTACCAACAGAATGGGAATGGGCAGGTTTTCTCCTCCTCACCATATCATATAGCAAGGCCACAAACCTAAGACCAGTACTTAGCCAAGGCTTCAAAAAGGATATTCAATATTAGTCTGCCTTGCAGTAATAGTAATGGCTATTTTTTTTACAGATAATGCCTAATACAAGAAGAACCCTGATTGATACAACAATCTGAGTTTATATAAGATCAAGAAATAACTGTGTATGTTACAGTTCAATTAAAACTTTGTAAATACTGAAATAATTGTTACCATGTACATAAAGAATCCAGATATATTAAGGTTATAGCTAAGATTCTGAGACATTTACCAACACTGACAAGAAGAATGGAAGACAGTAAATGAATGTTTTCGGAATAGTTTCAATCATTCTATTTATTCAACAAATATTTACGCAACACATATATGGCATTAAGTTCTGGTGTTAAAATCTTTGCCTCAAAAGCTCACGGCCTAAAGGGAAATATTCTAGGGTGCTCTGTGAAAAAAGTATATAGCGTCCAGGATGCCTTGTGAGTGTAGATGAAAGACAACTAGCCGAAACAAATGTTAAGTGGAGGGAGGAGAAGGAGAAGTTTTCCTTAGAAGATTTTAGCCCTGAGTTGAGTAAAATGGAGGCTGACAAATTATAATTGTTACTGAAAAATGAAGGTGATTTAGATATTCTTATTAAATGGCTAATAAAAATGCGTTTGGATAAGATACTAAAATGTTTTTCTAGTTCTGAACAAATAATAGGCAATCTATTATAAGACATGTGCAGAATATAAAGTGAGCATATAAGTAAGGCACTGGGTTAGAGTTTCCACATGCCTTATAATGGTAAGTCCTACTAAGTCTCCTGTATTCTATAGGTAGATGTTGAACTCTAAAGAGTAGACTGAATCCAGCAACAAACACACCTAACAATTGGTAACCAAGGACAATAATTTTTTGTCACTTATACAATAGTCTAATATGGATTGCTGAGAAGTAGGAATGGTTTATACTCTTAATCAGAAGCCTAGGCTTCTTTCATCTAGTGGATCAACTATCCCATAGGGCTTTAGACCTTTACAGTGGACCATTTGCTCTTCTGGTAGACAGAGAACAGTGAAAGGGAGACCACATAAAGTATATCAAAAGAAGTATTAAAAATTGGACCTGAAAATAATGTAAATTTCTTAAGCCCATAATCCACTGGCCAGAACTCAATCCATGTCCTCACTTAATTGCAGGAGTGCCCAGGAAATGTGGTTTAACCATCCACCAAAAAAGCCTTTTTTTTTTTTTTAAGACGGTAACAGTTTCTCTGCCACAGATATGGTAACAACCTAGGGGAGAAAACGTTTCAGATCCAAAGTAAAGGGCTGTGCATGTATAAACTACTATATTGTAAATTAATAAAAAAGAGATCATTCTTAATCTAATATTTCCAGTACTATGTGCTCTATTTTACTTTTTTTAAAATAATTTTTTGGTATTTTTCTGAAGCTGGAAATGGGGAGGCAGTCTGACAGACTCCCGCATGCACCCGACCAGGATCCACCCGGCATGCCCACCAGGGGGCGATGCTCTGCCCATCTGGGGCATCACTCTGCTGCAACCAGAGCCATTCTAGCACCTGAGGCAGAGGCCACAGAGCCATCCTCAGTGCCCAGGCCAACTTTGCTCCAATGGAGCCTTGGCTGCAGGAGGGGAAGAGAGAGACAGAGAGGAAAGAGAGCGGAGGGGTGGAGAAACAAATGGGTGCTTCTCCTGTGTGCTCTGGCCAGAAATCGAACCCGAGACTCCTGCACACCAGGCCGATGCTCTACCTCTGAGCTAACTGGCCAGGACCTGTCCTATGTGCTCTAGAGATCTTCAATTACTGATCAGAATTTTAGTGAATGTGTTTTGGGCACTAAGAAAGTGTTTTTGTTTCAGTTTTAGCCTGTTTTAATGGGAGAAATCCTTTTCATTCAATAAGCCAGAGGAATTGCAGGCAAAAAATTATACTTACTGTCAACTTTCTATATGCCAACAATGAAATATTAGAAAACAAAATAAAAAAAAATAATCCCCTTCACGATTGCAAATAAAATAAAATAAAATAAAATACCTAGAAATAAACATAACAAAGAATGTAAAGGACCTATATAATGAAAACTACAAGGCATTGTTAAGAGAAATAGAAAAAGACACAATGAGATGAAAAAATATTCCTTGTTCTTGGATAGGAAGAATAAATATAATTAAAATGGCCATATTACCCAAAGCAATATATAAATTTAATGCAATTCCCATCAAAATTCCTATGACATTTTTTAAAGAAATGGAACAAAAAATCATCAGATTTATATGGAACTATAAAAAACCCCGAATAGCCAAAACAATCCTAAGGAAAAAGAATGAAGCTGGGGGCATTACAATACCTGACTTTAAACTATATTATAGGGCCACGATAATCAAAACAGCATGGTATTGGCAGAAAAATAGACACTCAGACCAATGGAACAGAATAGAAAGCCCAGAAATAAAACCACATATATATGGTCAAATAATCTTTGATAAAGGGGCCAACAACACACAATGGAGAAAAGAAAGCCTCTTCAACAAATGGTGTTGGGAAAACTGGAAAGCCACATGCAAAAGAATGAAACTCGACCACAGCCTGTCCCCGTGTACTAAAATTAATTCAAAATGGATCAAAGACCTAAATATAAGATCTGAAACAATAAAATACATAGAAGAAGACATAGGTACTAAAATCATGGACCTGGGTTTTAAAGAACATTTTATGAACTTGACTCCAATGGCAAGAGAAGTGAAGGCAAAGATAAATGAATGGGACTACATCAGAATAAAAAGTTTTTGCTCAGCAAGAGAAACTGATATCAAAATAAACAGACAGCCAACTAAATGGGAAATGATATTTTCAAACAACAGCTCAGATAAGGGCCTAATATCCAAAATTTACAAAGAACTCATAAAACTCAACAACAAACAAACAAACAATCCAATAAAAAAATGGGAAGAGGACATGAACAGACACTTCTCCCAGGAAGAAATATAAATGGCCAACAGATATATGAAAAGATGCTCATCTTCATTAGTTATTAGAGAAATGCAAATCAAAACTACAATGAGATACCACCTCACCCCTGTTAGATTAGCTATTATCAACAAGACAGGTAATAGCAAATGTTGGAGAGGCTGCGGAGAAAAGGGAACTCTCATCCACTGTTGGTGGGACTGTAAAGTAGTACAACCATTATGGAGGAAACTATGGTGGTTCCTCAAAAAACTGAAAATAGAACTACCTTATGACCCAGCAATCCCTCTACTGGGTATAGACCTCAGAAACATTGATACGTAAAGACACATGTAGCCCCATGTTCATTGCAGCACTGTTCACAGTGGCCAAGACATGGAAACAACCAAAAAGCCCTTCAATAGAAGACTGGATAAAGAAGATGTGGCACATATACACTATGGAATACTACTCAGCCATAAGAAATGAAGACATCAGATCATTTACAGCAAAATGGTAGGATCTTGATAACATTATACGGAGTGAAATAAGTAAATCAGAAAAAAACAAGAACTACATGATTCCATACATTGGTGGAATATAAAAACGAGACTAAGACATGGACAAGAGTGTGGTGGTTACCAGGGGTGGGGGGAGGGAGGACATGGGAGGGAGGGAGGGAGAGAGTTAGGGGGAGGGGGAAGGGCACAGAGAACAAGATAGAGGGAGGCGGAGAACAATCTGACTTTGGGCGAGGGGTATGCAACATAATTTAATGACAAAATAACCTAGACATGTTTTCTTTGAATATATGTACCCTGATTTATTAATGTCATCCCATTATCATTAATAAAAATTTATTAAAAAAAAAGAATTATGCAGTTCTTGTTTTTTTCTGATTTACTTATTTCACTCCGTATAATGTTATAAAGATACAACCATTTTCTTGTAAATGATCCGATGTCATCATTTCTTATGACTGAGTAATATTCCATAGAGCATATGTGCCACATCTTATTTATCCAGTCTTCTATTGAAGGGCTTTTTGCTATCTATGTCTTGGCCACTGTGAACAATGCTGCAAAAATATGGGGCTACATGTGTCTTTATGTATCAATATTTCTGAGTTTTGGGGGTATATACCCAGTAGAGGGATTGCTGGGTCATAAGGTAGTTCTATTTTCAGTTTTTTGAGGAAATACCATACTTTCTTCTATAATGGTTGTACTATTTTACAATAAACCAACAGTGAATGAGGGTTCCTTTTTCTCCAAAGCCTCTCCAACACTTGTTATTACCTGTCTTGGTGATAATAGCCAAACTAACAGGTGTGAGGTGGTATCTCATTGTAGTTTTGATTTGCATTTCTCTAACAGCTAATGAAGATAAGCATCTTTTCATATATCTGTTGGCCATTTGTATTTCTTCCTGGGACAAGTGTCTGTTCATATCCTCTTCCCATTTTTTTTATTGGGTTCTTTGTTTGTTGTTGAGTTTTATGAGTTCTTTGTATATTTTGGATATTAGGCCCTTATCTGAGCTGTTGTTTGAAAATATCATTTCCTGTTTAGTTGGCTGTATCTTTATTTTGTTGTCAGTTTCTCTTGCTGAGCAAAAACTTCGTAGTCTGATGTCGTCCCATTCATTTATCTTTGCCTTCACTTCTCTTGCCTTTGGAGTCAAATTCATAAAGTGCTCTTTAAAACTAAGGTCCATGCCTGACCTGTGGTGGCGCAGTGGATAAAACGTCGACCTGGAAATGCTGAGGTTGCCGGTTCGAAACCCTGGGCTTGCCTGGTCAAGGCACATATGGGAGTTGATGCTTCCAGCTCCTCCCCCCCTTCTCTCTCTCTCTGTCTCTCTCTCTCCCTCTCTCTTCCTCTCTAAAAATGAATAAATAAATAAATTAAAAAAAAACAAACAAAAAAAAAAACTAAGGTCCATGAGATTAGTACCTATATTTTCTTCTATGTACTTTATTGTTTCAGGTCTTACATTTAGGTCTTTGATCCACTTTTTATTAATTTTAGTACAAGGGGACAACGGTAGTCGAGTTACATTCTTTTGCATGTGGTTTTCCAGTTTTCCCAGCACCATTTGTTGAAGAGGCTTTCTTTTCTCCATTGTGTGTTGTTGGCCCCTTTATCAAAAATTATTTAACCATATATATATGGTTTTATTTTTGGACTTTCTATTCTGTTCCATTGGTCTGAGTGTCTATTTTTCTGCCAATACCATGTTGTTTTGATTGTTGTGGCTCTATAATATAGTTTGAAGTCAGGTATTGTAATGCCCCCAGCTTCATTCTTTCTCCTTAGGATTGCTCTCGCTATTTGGGGATTTTTATAGTTCCATATATATCTGATATTTTTTTTGTTCCATTTCTTTAAAAAATGTCATTTGAATTTTGTTGGGAATTGCATTAAATTTGTATATTGCTTTGGGTAATATGGCCATTTTGATTATATTTATCCACCTTATCCAAGAACAAGGAATATTTTTCCATCTCATTGTATCTTCTTTGATTTCTCTTAACAATGCCTTGTAGTTTTTGTTATATAGGCCCTTTACATTTTTTGTTATGTTTACTCCTAGGTACTTTTTTTTGTTGTTGTTGCAATCATGAAAGAATTATTTTTTTTATTTCGGTTTCTAATGTTCATTGTTGGCATATAGAAAGGCTTTTGTATATTAATTTTGTATCCTGCAACCTTACTCTATTGGTTTATTGTTTCTAGTAATCTTTTTGTGGAGTCTTTGGGGTTTTCCATGTATAGGATCATATCATCTGCAAAAAGTGATATCTTTACTTCTTCTTTTCTGATATGGATGCCTTTTATTTCTTTACCATGTTTGATTGCTCTGGCTTGAAATTCTAGCACCACGTTAAATAAGAGTGGAAAGAGTGGACAACCCTGTCTTGTTCCTGATATAAGTGGGAAGGTCCTCAGTTTTATGCCATTTAATATGATGTTAGCTGATGGTTTATCATATATGGCCTTTATCATGTTGAGATATTTTCCTTCTATACCCATTTTTTGAGTGTCTTAAACATAAAGTTGTGTTGTATTTTATCGAATGCCTTTTCTGCATCTATTGATAAGATCATGTGAGTTTTGTTTTTTGTTTTGTTGATATGGTGTATTACGTTAACCGTTTTACGTATGTTGAACCATCCTTGAGATTCTGAGATGAATCCCCCATGATCATAATGTATTATTTTTTTAATATGTTGTTGTATTCGATTTGCTAGTATTTTGTTTAGTATTTTAGCATCTGTATTCATTAGAGATATAAGTCTGTAGTTTTCTTTTTTTGTGCCGTCCTTCCCAGGTTTCGGTATGAGGGTTATGTTGGCCTCATAAAATGTGTTCGTAAGTATTGCTTCTTCTTCAATTTTTTTGGAAGACTTTGAGTAGAATAGCAACCAAGTCTTTTTTGAATGTTTAGTAGAGTTTACTAGTATAACCATCTGGGCTTGGACTTTTATTTTGGGGGAGGTTTCTAATAGATTTTTCTACTTCCTCCCTGCTAATTGGTCTGTTTAGGCTTTCTGTTTCTTCATGACTCAGTCTAGGAAGGTTATATTGTTCTAGAAATTTATCCATTTCTTCTAGATGGTTGAATTTGGTGGCATATAATTTTTCGTAGTATTCTACAATAATTCTTTGTATATTTATGATGTCTGTGGTGATTTCTCCTCTTTCATTTTGGATTTTCGTTATATGAATTTTTTCTCTTTTTTTCTTGGTGAAGTTTGCCAAGGGTATTCAATTTTGTTGAACTTTTCAAAGAACCAGCTCACTGTTTTATTATTTTTTTCTATAGTTTTTTCTGTTCTCTAATTTATTTATTTCTGCTCTGATTTTTATTATTTCCTTTCTTCTGCTGGTTTTGTGTTGTCTTTGTTCTTTTTTTTTTTTTTTGTTCCTTAAGATGTGAAGTTAAGTGGTTTATTTGGGCTCTCTCTTATTTGTTCATATTGGCCTGAAGTGATATGAAGTTCCCTCTTATTACTGCTTTTGCTGCATCCCAGAGATTCTGATATGTCTTATTGTCATTTTCATTTCTATGTATATATCTTTTGATCTCTGCGCTTATTTCTTTTTTGACTCATTCATTTTTTAAAAGAATGTTGTTTAGTTTCCACATTTTTGTGAGCTTTTCCCCCTCTTTTTTACAGCTGAATTCTAGTTTCAAGGCTTTATGATCCAAAAATATGCTTGGTACAATTTCAATTTTTCTGAATTTGCTGATGTTATTTTTGTGGCCCAACATATGGTCAATTCTTGAGAATGTTCCATGTACACTAGAGAAAAATGTATACTCTGTGGTTTTGGGATGAAGTGTCCTGTAGATGTCTATCATATCCAGGTGCTCTAGTGTTTCGTTTAAGGCCAATATATCTTTATTGATTTTCTGTTTGGATGAATGATTTAGAGCCATCAGCAGTATATTGAGGTCTCCAAGTATGATTGTATTTTTGTCAGTCTTTGTTTTTAGGTCAATAATTAGCTGTCTTATATAATTTGGTGCTCCTTGGTTTGGTGCAATATATTAAGAATTGTTATGCCTTCTTGATTAACTGTGTCCTTAATCATTATGAAATGACCATTTTTGTCTCTTTGCTGTCTTGTAGTCAGCATTATTATATATGAATATTGCTACATCTGCTTTTTTTTGGATGTTATTTGCTTAGAGTATTGTTTTCCAGCCTTTCACTTTGAATTTGTTTTTTTATCCTTGTAGCTTAGATGTGATTCTTATAGGCAGCATACACTTGAATTTTCTTTTTTAATCCATTCTGCTACTCTGTATCTTTTTATTGGTGAGTTTAATCCATTTACATTTAGTGTCATTATTGACACTTTTGGGTTCCCTATTGCCATTTTATAAATTGCTTTCTGTTAGTTTTCTATCTTGTTTGATTCTTCTCTTTTGTTTTTCTATCATTTGTTTTTGTTTGGTTGTATTCCATATTTCTTTCCTCTATTTCTAACTTTTTTAAGTCATGTGCTTCTGTGGTGATTTTTTCAAAGGTGGTTACCATTAAGTAATAAAATAGGTACCTACCATGTTCATTTTAGTGCACTATCTCATGAGTGCTTCTGTACTCCATTGTCCTTTGCTACTATTAATCTCTGTCTTCTCCCACCTTTTTTTTTGTTTTGTTTTCACAGTTTAAATTTGGTTTTACTATGTTCTTGGTGGAGTTTTTACTTGTGGTTTTGTTTTGTTCTTTGTATCTGGTTGGAAAACCCCCTTTAATAATTTCTGGAGTGTTGGTTTTCTGATGATAAATTCCTTCGTTTTTTCTGTATCTGTGAATGTTTTTATTTCTCCTTTGTATTTGAAGGATAGCTTTCATGGGTATAGTATTCTTGGCTGAAAGTTTCTCTCTTTCAGGACTTTAAATATTGGGTTCCACTCTCTTCTAACTTGTAGAGTTTCTGCTGAGAAATCCGAGGATAATCTAATAGGCCTTCTTTATATGTTATATTCTTCTTTTCTCTGGCTGCATTGAGAATTTTTTCTTTGTCGTTGGTTTGTGCCAATTTCATTATGATGTGCCTTGAAGTAGGTTTGTTTGGGTTAAGAAAACTCGGTGTTCTGTTTGCTTCTTGAATTTGAGGCTTTAGTTCTTTCCACAGGCTTGGGAAGTTCTTGTCTATTATTTGTTTGAATATGTTCTCCATTCCATTTTCTCTCTCTTCTCCCTCTGATATACCTATTATTTTTGTGTTAGTCTTTTTAATGGAGTCAGACAGTTCCTGTAGTGCTTTCTCATTTTTTTTTTTTTAATTTTTGAGTTTCTCTCTTCTTTTTCTATTGTGCCTCAAGTTTCTTGTCTTCTGTGTCACTAATCCTACCTTCTATCTGGCCTGTTCTATTAGTGAAGCTTGTTACCTCAGTTTTCAGTTCATGAATTGAGTTTTTCATCACTCTTTGATTTGTTTTTATAGCTTCAACTTTCTTGGTAGTATATTCTTTGTGTCCATTGAGTTGTTTTCTCAGCTCTCTAAATTACCTTTCTGTGTTTTCTTGTATATCTCTGAGTACTTTTAGAATTTCTATTTTAAATTCTCTGTCATTTAGCTCCAAAGTTTCATATTTATTAAATTTTTTCTCCATAGATTTTTTTCTCATCTATCTGTGCTACATCTCTGTCTTTTGTATCCATGATATTTTATTTCATTTTCCATAATGGCATCTGAAGATGGTTTTGTTGATAGCACTAATGAGAATTAATAAAGAATAAAAAGTAAAAAAAAGAAAAAATGGAAGGAAAAAAAGAAAATTTATTATTTTCCTCTTTTTTTTCTCTTATTTTTTGAGAAAATATTGTGTTGAACTGTGAATTATATTGTGCTAAATGGAACAAAACTACCTATAATGGAGGGCTTGAGTTGGGGAGAAGTGATAAAGGGGCACAAGGTAGAGACTGATAAAATGTAAAGAAGGAAAAATTTTGGGTCAAAAATAATACAATTTGCTTGTAAGTGATGGTTGACTAAGAGATATAATATGAGGGATAAGAGAGAAACAGGAAAAAGAAACAAAAAATTACTATTGTATTAAGTGGAGAAAAAACTAGGTAGAATGGAGAGCCGGAGTTTGGGGGAATGCTAATGAGTTAAAAAGGGAAGTAAAAAGCACCCAAAATGCCACAAAGAAAAAAAATTTGAGTCACAAATAAAATAATTTGTTCATGATTGAGAATTGAATGAGAGGAAAAGTAAAGGAGAAAAGAAGAAACTAATAGAAAGGGATAAAAAAGAAAAAGGGAAAAAGGAAAAGAAGAAAAAAGAAAAAAGAACAAAGAGAGAGAGAGAGAGTTATTTGTTTTTCAGTGTAACTCTCAGAGAGAGAAAGGAAGAAGAAAAGAAAGAAAATGGGAGATGTAACACTTATGGGTAGTGTAGTTCAAGAAGGGGAAAGAATAAGATGGACAGAGAATAAACAGACCAAAGTGGAGGAGAAAATAAAATAATAAAGACAAGAAGATGAAAGAAACAAAAAAATGAAAAAAGTTATAAAGTCTGTGGATTTTTATTGATTTTGAGAGGTTATCTTCTTCCTTTTTCTATCCTCTCCCTCTTCCTGGTTGGTGACTCTGTACCCCAGGCTCTGCTCCTGTGGCACGCTTAGGTAGAGATTTCCAGTTGATAAGTCTCTATGGTGATGTCATATATTAGGCTCCAATCTCGTTGATAGTCAAGGCTATTTAGAATTTGCAGGCTCCGACAGTGAAAGAGTCCATTTTCCCGGAGCCTCTCTCCTAGTCTCTCCTTCCTGAATTAGCAGCCTGATGATCCAGTTATATGGTTGTCGCTGCCTCTGCCTGGAGAATAAGAGGCTCAAAGAGCTATCAAATCCCCATTCTATCCCCACTCTGTGCAGGGCTCTGGGTAAGGCTCTCTCAGTCAGAGCCGCCAGCATAATCAGGTGGGGCTGGGAGCCAATTGTTCCCAAGGTGCCTTTCTATGATCCTCTCGGCATGTCCAGTATGCCTCAGCACTCTGTGGGACCACTCTCCCCAGGCTTTTTGCACTTTGTAACCTGTATTGGCTGGGAAGAAGATGTTCTAGTCACTTCCTGCAGAACAGGAGGTCTTAAAAGCTGCCAAGTCCATCTTCTTAATGTATAGCCTTGAGTATGAAAGCTCTGCCAATCAGAAGTTGCCTCCACCCCTAGTGCATAGCAAGAGGCACTGAAACATATCACACCTCTTGTCTTAGATCGCTGAACTGAGAGAGATCTTGAAAGTTAGAGCTGCATAGGTCAGTTGTGAGGTGAGCAGACTGTGGGTTAATCTAACTTCAGCGATTGGATCCGCAAATCTGCTCCCGAGACAGATTGCAAGTTGCTTGTGTGCCCCTCCCCCTAATGATTTCATGTTTTTTCTTCCTAGGGATGTTATCTTGCATGGCTGGGTGAGGCTCTCTGCCCACCTAGAGAAGTTCAGGTGTAGGGAAGTTCACTTTCACGAACTCCCCACATGCCGCTGTTCAGGGTGCAGGGACCACAATGAGACTCTGGTCACAACCCATGCAAAGGCCTCTGTCCATGCCCCTCTGTCCAGTAACATGGGCGTTCACTCCCAGGGCGCTAGGAGGAACCTCTCGCACACTATCCATGCTCACCAACCAGGATATTGGGGCTAATCACGGCTTCTGCTCTCCTGTCTTTGCCAGGGTACGGTGCGGGCATTAGCTCACATTGGGTGAATTGCTACAGGCACACTCTTTCTTTGGCTTGGACATCTGTGCCACAGCCTGGTTTCCTCCACACCCTTAGCCCTCTATCTCAGCTCCAAGTGAAAGCAGCCCTTGTTCAGGTTAGTGAGGAAGGGGGAGTGTTCCTTTCTCCGTCTTATTTCCTACAGGGTTGATTATATATTTAGTCAATTTTTTACTTGATCATACCTTCGTTTTCAGTGTATGGGACTTCCAGATGCTGCAAGGATAGATTTTTCCGTCTCTGGTTGAAGACCTTGTTGAAATTTCGGGGAGATTTATCAGTAGCGCTCCTCATGGTGCCATTTCTCTGACGTCAACTCTATCACTGTCAAAAGTGTATTATTTTTATGTTTCATTATCCGTTAAACTTTCCTCCTTGTAGTCATCAAAAACCCTCCTACTGTGGTCCAAACAGTCTCTGATTGTGGTTCTAGTTGTGGCATCAACCCCATCATCTCCTACAAATGAAACTGTACACTTGAAAAAACATATCCTGGACACAAATTTCTTTGACTGGCAGCAATTATCTTAATCCGGTTTTATTTCTTAATGCAAGTCAAACACGCTCTAAAGATTAGTTTATACTTTGGAAATAAAATGCATAATTATTTGTAGTCAATCAGACTAGAATGTTGTTTCCTATCAACAAACTATTTGTTCATGTTTATATTTTGAGTGCTTGAGTAAGAAAGTTTTACATCTAAAGTATTCATAAACAAAATGCCCAAAAGAGAAACCCAGTTGGAAAAAAAAATCCCAAAAAATCAAAAGAAAGCAAACAAAAAACTGGAAATGAAGCATAAATGGTGAATAAATTAAATTGTTAAAATAAAATCAACTTTAGTTTAATCAAGCATCACTAAAGACTAGTCAGAAGAGGCAGGGACTAGTGGTGATTTTTTTTTATTTCTCTGAAGTGAGAAGAAGTATGGAGGCAGAGAGACAGGCTCCTGCATGCACCCATCTGAGATCCACCTGGCATACCCACCAAGGGCTGATGCTCTTCCCATCTGGGCTTTTGCTCCACTGCAATCAGAGGCATTCTAGCACCCAAGGCAGAGGCTATGAAGCCATCCTCAGTTCCCAGACCAACTTTGCTGCAACGGAGCCTTATATGTGGGAGGAGAAGATAGAGAGAGAAAAGAGAGGAGGAAGAGTGGAGAAGCAGATGGGCACTTCTTCTGTGTGCCTGGGTTGGTAATCAAACCTAGGACTTTCACACACCAGGCTGATGTTCTACCACTGAGCCAACCAGACAGGGCCTGGTGATTTTTTTTTTTTTTTTAATAGCAAAGAGCTTTATGTACAGGACGAACTTCAACTAGAGCCCAGCACCACTGATTTTTACTCCTGAAATTTAAATGTGTAGTAATAAGTTAAAGTACTGGTCTCAAGCTTAGATTGAGGGGTTGTGTAGAGAGTCAAGGATATCCAGTGCACTCCCTAATGAAAAGAGATATTACACGAATATTAGGATAATTCAACAAAAGATTATTTACAAAAGTGCTCATTACAAAGTATAGAGAAGATATAAAGAAATCATCAGGGAATGTGCTGAAACTAATTGTAGCAACAATATGTCAACATCTGTTGGTCTGAGGGACCAGAGGAGGGAATAGTTGAGAGAAGTTGGAAGAAAAGAATATAGTAAAGAAAAATTCTTTCCAAGTACCCATAATCTTATATGGAGGGGGACATGTAAGATGTTGCTTCATAGATATGGTATCAAGAATCCTTTGTTAATCTCTTAATGGATCTTTACATTGGCTGAACTCATTTGCAAGCCACAGAGCATGTAAGTCCATTTGTTGGTATAGCCCAGATATGTTTTACTCTTAGGACAGAGGGCAAAGGGACAAAGAATGGAGGATAGAAAAGGAGGAGTAATCAGACCATATCCAGCACATCATCTATAGAGACATAATTTGCAGAGTCACTAAAGAATATGTGCCAGTGAAAAGTCAGAAGGTTCTCACTAATGTTTGGTGATGGAAGTACTCTGAAACTGAATTGTAGTAATCACTACCAACACTAAATTCACTGGTATACTTATAAAGAGAGATTTTAAGGTATGCAAATCATACCTCAAAAGGTGGGTTTTTTTTAAAGAGATATGTACAAAACCAAAAATATATGTAAAAAAAAGCATGTAAAGTAAGGATAGTACAGGTGGAAAGGTTAATTTTAAAGAAGGAGAAAGATTCTTTATCTTCCAAACTTGGAGAAAGAAGATGATTTGGAGTGAGAGTAGGAATACATTTTTAGGATTTTGTGACTGAAACTTGAGAAAGTACACACTTAATTACTTAGATATTCTTGATGAAGAACAGAAGTGCTTCAAAACCCCCTGGGCATATAACTATAGTTGTATTGCATAGATACCCTGAATTTTTTATGTAAATTCTTTAGTCTACTAAAACAAAGATTCTTAAAGTATGATCCAAGAAAACATAGGAATAATGAAGGTACTTTCCAGGGGTCTTAAAGGTCCTCCCTTTTTCAAGTACATACCTGTACAAACTCAAATATCTTCATATACTTTAATAAATAACATATTGTGACAGTTTGAATGCAGAAACATGGCAATCCATGTTTTTTTAAAGCTGAATATTAAATAAATTTGCAAAAATATAAGAAATACCACTTTTCATGTGTTTTTTTTTAAAATGTGGTTAGGAAAATTTCAAGATGGCAGCAGAATAGGCAGATGCACAGAGTGACACATCCCATGACCAAACTGGATTACAAATTAATTTAAGAACAATCATTGTGAAAAACCAACTTTGGACTAAAAGAGCAGGACTTGGAAACCAAGGAGCACAGAATAATCCACACCAATCCTGGTATAGAATTCAGGGACATGGGGGGGGGGCTTCTCTGCACCCAGAAGTCAGAGGAGGCTGAGGCTGAGGGTCTAGAAGGGCTCCCATTGCAAGGAGAGAAACCATGAGAGGTGGGGGTCCTCAGTCTCAGGACTGGAGACCCAGTCTAGAAACCCAGGGTCTAGAGGAAAGTGGCACAAATGAGACAAGGGGACCTGAGCTGAGCTGAACTGACTCATTCTTTAGTGCAGAGGCAGCCATAGCTGGGGGAGGGGTCACTTCCTCTGCCCAGCAAAAGCCTAGAGTGAAACCAGGTGACCCACCTAGAATTAGAAAGAGGGGCAGTGACTTAGGTTTCCCGGAAGACCTGAGCTACACATCCCCCTTTATACTGAGAATTCACCCTGCCCCCAAAGACCAACTGGGAAGAACCCACCTTAAGATTCTCAGAGGTCACACCTACCACATTCTTGTATACAGTTTTAAGTAGGGATAAAAAATAACAAAAAAATAAAAACAAGATACACCCAGTCCTTCCCCCCTAAACAAAAAAGCCCGCTGCTGAGATCAGCAAGCAGAAGATCCCTACTGGCTTCAGCAAACAAAAAGCAGGAACATAAAGATTTTAAAGGAGCTCTACTAGATAAGAAAAATTAAAATTCAAGCAACCAGCAGACACAGAGGAATAAAGACCTGGAGGAGAAGATGAATTAAATAAACCAACCTCAGACCCAGAACTCTAACAAGCGTGCCTGCAAACCACACACAGAAACAATGGGAAGACAGAGGAACATAAACCATATGAATCAACAAAAAAAATCTCTGGAAAAAGAACTGAAAGAAATGTAAGAAATCAAGTTACCAGATGCAGAGTTTAAAATAATGATTGTTAGGATGCTTATGGATCTCAAAGCTACAATGGATGGACTTAATGAGCACCTATATAAAGAAATTTCAAGCATCAAAAAGGACACTGAAACCATAAAAAGAACCAGACAAAAATGATAAACAAAATATCAGAAATGAAGACTACACTAGAAGGAATTAAAAGCAGGCTGGATGAAGCAGAGGATTGAATTAGAAATTTAGAGGACAAGATAAGTGAAAGCAGGAAAGCAGAACAGTAAAAAGAAAAGAGGATCCAAAACTCTGAGGAAACTCTAAGAGATCTCTGTGACAACATTAAGAAAAACAATATCCACATAGTAAGGGTTCCTGAAGGTGAAAAAAATATAAGGCATAGAGAACCTGATTGAAGAAATCATAGCTGAAAGTTTCCTTAAATTGATGCAGGAAAAAGTCTAACAGGTTCAAGAAGCACAGTGAACCCCATTAAAAAGGAACCCAAGGAGACCTACACCAAGACACAGCATAACTAAATTACCAAAGCTAAGAGATAAAGAAATAATACTAAAAGGTGCAAAAGAAAAGCAGTCAATCACTTACAAAAGAAGTCCCACAAGGATGACATCAGACTTTTGAACAGGAACACATAAAGCCAGAAAGGAATGGCAAGAAATATTCAATGTAATGCAGAATAAGAGCCTACAACCAAGACTTCTTTATCCAGCAAGGCTATTATTTAAAATTGAAGAAGAAATAAAAAGCTTCTCAGACAAAAAATACTCAAGCAATTTATTACAAACTAACCAATGCTGCAAGAAATGTTAAGGGGCCTGTTGTAAATAGAACACAGGGGGGAAAATTTGGTAAAAGAGGAATGTATATTTAAAGAATAAAATAGCAATAAACAACTATATATTAATAACAACTTTAAATGTAAATGGATTAAATGCTCCAATCAAAAGACATAAGGTAGCTGAGTGGATAAGAAAACAGGACCCATATATATGCTGTCTAAAAGAGACCCACCTCAAAACAAAAGATATATATAGACTAAAAGTAAAAAGATGGAAAAATATTTTGTGCAAATGAAAATGAAAAAAAAAAGTGGGGCAGCAAAACTTATATCTGACAAAATAGACTTTATAAAAAAGGTTATAGTAAGTGATAAAGAAGGTCACTACATAATGATAAAGGGAGCAATCCAACAGGAAGATATAACCATTATAAATATTTATGCACCTAATATAGAAGCACCTAAATATATAAAGCAGACTTTGATGGATATAAAGGGCAAGATCAACAGCAATACTATAATAGTAGGGGATTTCAATACCCCACTAAAATCACTGGATGGATCTTTAAGAAAGAAAATTAACAAAGAAACAGCAGACTTAAAGGACACAATAGGTTAACCGGATTTAAAAGATATCTTCAAAACATTTCACCCCAAAGCATAGAATATACATTCTTTTCAAGTGCTCATGGTACATTCTCTAGACAGACTACATGTTAGGGCACAAAACGAGTCTCAACAAATTTAAGAA
This sequence comes from Saccopteryx leptura, assembly GCF_036850995.1. Lineage (NCBI taxonomy): Eukaryota > Metazoa > Chordata > Mammalia > Chiroptera > Emballonuridae > Saccopteryx > Saccopteryx leptura. The sequence continues at coordinate 89,857,372 of NC_089516.1, read as the reverse complement.
GATTAAAATCATATCAACTATCTTCTCTGATCACAATGGCATGAAACTAGAAATCAACTACAATAGAAAAAGTGAAAAACACTCAAACACTTGGAAACAAAACAGTATGTTATTAAATAACGAATGGGTTAACAATGAGATCAAGGAAGAAATAAAAAAAAATTCCCTTGAAACAAATGAAAATGAGCATACAATAACTGAAAATTTATGGGAAACAGCAAAAGCAGTCCTGAGAGAAGGAAGATCATAGCATTACAGGCATCCCTTAAGAAGCTAGAAAATTTTCAGATAAACTTAACCCTGCATCTAAAAGAACTAAAAATAGAACAGCAAGTAAAGCCCAGAGGAAGTAGAAGGAATGAAATAATAAAGATCGGAGTGGAAATAAATGACATAGAAGCTAAAAAAACAATACAGAGGATCAATGGAACCAGGAGCTGGTTCTTTAAAAAGGTAAACAAGATCGATAATCCCTAGCCAGACTCAACAAGAAAAAAAGAGAGAGGAGTCAAGGCCCTGGCTGGTTAGCTCAGTGGTAGAGGGTCAGCCTGGCATGCAGGAGTCCCAGGTTCAATTCCTGGCCAGGGCACACAGGAGAAGCACCCATCTGCTTCTCCACCGCTCCCCCTCTCCTTCCTCTCTGTCTCTCTCTTCCCCTCCTGCAGCCAAGGATCCATTGGAGCAAAGTTGGCCCGAGTGCTGAAGATGGCTCAGTGGCCTCTGCCTCAGGCACTAGAATAGCTCTGGTTGCAACAGAGTGACGCCCCAGATGGGCAGAGCATCGCCCCCTGGTGGATCCCAGTCGGGTGCATGCGGGGGTCTGTCTGACTGCCTCCCCGTTTCCAACTTCAGAAAAATACCAAAGAGAGAGAGAGAGAGAGAGAGAGAGAACTCAAATAAATAAAATTAGAAATGAGAGTACAGAAGTAACAACTGACACAACAGAAATACAAAGGGTTGTAAGAAAATACTTGAAGAGCTGTATGCCAAAAAATTAGACAATCTAGGCGAAATGGAAAAATTCTTTGAAACATATCATCTTTCAAAAATCAATCTGGAAGAATCAGAAAACCTAAACAAATGGATTACAACAAATGAGAGCGAAACAGTTATCAAAAAACTCCCAACAAACAAAAGCCCTAGGCCAAATTGCTTCACGGGCGAATTTCCACAAATATTCAAAAAAGAATTAATGCCTGACCTGTGGTGGCACAGTGGATAAAGCATCGACCTGGAAATGCTGAGGTTGCCAGTTCGAAACCCTGGGCTTGCCTGGTCAAGGCACATATGGGAGTTGATGCTTCCAGCTCCTCCCCCTGTCTCTCTCTCCTTTCTCTCTGTCTCTCTCTCTCCCTCTCTCTCTCCTCTCTAAAATGAATCAATAAAATAAAAATTAAAAAAAAGAATTAACTCCTATCCTTCTCAAGCTATTTCAAAAAATTTAAGAGAAGGGAAGACTTTCAAGCTCCTTTTATGAGGTGAACATAATTCTGATTCCCAAACCAGGCAAAGACAACACAAAGAATCTTTATTATATGCGGCTTAAGTGTCTCTTTGTCGCCGATAGCTTATTGGTTGCTTGCATAACTGTACTAGCCAGTGGGGTGAAGTTGCCACGGCATTCAAATAGTCCCGCCTTCTGGCATGCCACCTCACAAATTGAGGTTAAAGATTGGAGCAATTATTATGCTGTTAAGAAATCTTAACACCAGAAGGGGTCTTTGCAATGGTACAAGACTAGAGGTTCTCCAATTGAAAAATAATGTCATAATAGCTAAGTCTTTGACTGGCTCCTCTAAAGGTGAAATACATGTCATTCCAAGAATTGATTTGGCTCCATCTCAAACAGGGTTGCCATTTCAATTGAGACGTAGACAATTTCCTATAAAACTTGCCTTTGCTATGACCATCAATAAGTCTCAGGGCCAAACGCTTAAGCGTGTTGGCATATTTTTACCTAAGCCTGCATTTGGACATGGTCAACTTTATGTTGCCTGTTCAAGAGTTTGTGAAAGAATGGACATAACATTAAAAATAATTGATGGTCTTCTGCAAGGCAAGCTTAAAAATGATGGAAAGATCTACACAAGAAATGTTGTGTACAAAGAGATCTTTGACATGTGAATTAACATTTTATTATTTAAATCACCTTTATTTATTGAGCTAGCGGTGGCTCTTAAGAAATGTACCGTCAGTGGTTTCCTTCATTGCACTCTACTTTAAGCAATTAAGCAAGTAGAAGGAGGAAATCCCGTGGGGCAGTAAGCAAAGGGGCATCCTCACTGCTTGCCCTGGGTAATTCAGTTTGAATTAGCAGACACCTTTGCACAAATCATTTTAATTACAATTTATATCTAGAACAGCGGTCATTTCGTATGACCGCTGGGCTTTCTAGTAGGCCAATATCCCTGATGAATTTAGATGCTAAAATTTTCAACAAAAATATTAGCAAATCAGATCCAACAATATATGAAAAAATTCATATATCATGATTAATTGGGATTTATTCTGGGGAGGGAAGGCTGGTATAATATTTTTAAATCAATCAATGTGATTCATCACATAAACAAAAGGAAGGAGTAAAACCACATGTTAATATATCAATAGATGCAGAAAAAGCATTTGATAAAATCCAGCACTCATTTATGATCAACACTCTTAGCAAAGGGGGAATCTAGGGAACATATCTCAACATGACAAAGGCCATCTATGACCAACGCAAAACCAATGTCATACTCAATGGGCAAAAATGAAAAGCTATTGCCTTAACATCAGGAACAAGGCAAGGGTGCCTCCTTTTACCACGCTTATTCATCATAGTTCTGGAAGTCCTAATCACAGCAATCAAACAAGAAGGAGAAATAAAAGGCATCCAAATTGAAAAAGAAGAGTTAAAACTATAATTATTTGCTAATGATATGATACTTTACATAGAAAACCTTAAAGTCTCAGTCAAAAAACTATTGGACCTGATAAATGAATTAAGCAAGGTAGCAAGATATAAAATTAATATTCAGAAATCAGAGGCATTTTTATATACCATCAATGAACTATCTGAAAGAGAAACTAAGAAAACAATCCCCTTTACTATTGCACTGAAAAAAATGAAGTACCTAGGAGTAATTTTAATCAAGGAGGTTAAAGACTTGTACTCGGAAAATTATAAAACATTGATAAAAGAAATCAAGGAAGATACAAACAAGTGGAAGCATATACCGTGCTCATGGTTAGGAAGAATAAACATCATTAAAGTGTCTATATTACCCAAAACAATTCATAAATTCAATGCAATTTCTATTAAAATAACAATGACATACTTTAAGATATACAACAAATATTCCAAAATTTTATATGGAAGCAAAAAAGAACATGAATAGCCTCAGCAATCTTGAAAAGGAAGAATAAACTGGGTGGGATCACACTTTCTGATATCAAGTTATAGTACAAGGCCATTGTACTCAAAACAATTCAAGGGCTTTGCACTTGCTTTTCTTTCTGTCTGTATGGCCAGTAGTCATGGCCACCATCACAATCACCTGGCCAGCACAGGTTCAGGTTTGATTCAGACAAAAGGTAAGGAGTCAGCTGAGCTGAAAACTGGTGGTCTGTTTTCCTTTATTCTGGACTCGGACTCAGCAAGCGAGTAAAAACACACACTGGGCTCCAAAACCCACTCGTTCGAAGCTCATGAAGCTACTGACTCATCCGAGTTTTTCTAGAATCAAAAGCTTCCACCTCCCCAGTCTTATTCACCTCTCTTCCACATCTCCTTCTCCTCCATTAACTGGCTTCTCCTTCCTTCCTCATTCCACCATTTTGGCTGCATCCTCCATGTGGCTTCCCTGGCCTGCTACACCATGGGCTTTTCCGCTCTTTAAAAACATGGTCACGCCTGACCAGGTGGTAGCATAGTGGATAGAGCGTTGGACTGGGATTTGGAAGGAGCCAGGTTCGAGATCCCGAAGTTGCTAGTTTGAGCGCGGGCTCATCTGGTTTGAGCAAAACTCACCGATGTGGACCCAAGGTCGCTGGCTTGAACAAGGGGTTACTCGGTCTGCTTAAGGCCCACAGTCAAGGCACATATGAGAAAGCAATCAATGAACAACTAAGGTCTCGCAACGAAAAACTGTTGATTGATGCTTTTCATCTCTCTCTGTTCCTGTCTGTCTGTCCCTATCTATCCCTCTCTCTGACCCTCTCTGTCTCTGTAAAAAATAAAAAATAAAATAAAAAAATAATGCGGTCACTCCCAAAACAACTTGATCTCTCCCCAGATGTCCTCCTAGCTCCACCTGTTAAAACCTTTTGGTGTAAAAACCCTCTCCCAACACACATTACAATAAACACACCCCTTCCAAGCAAGAAGGCAATTAATATTATCACCTAGGTGACAGCCATCCAAGGGTTCACCACCATCTTTAATAATAATGGTGAGTCAAAATAACTTTATCTGCCCAACATCATCTAAAATACTTTTGCCCAGGAAATCTTCATGGTTCTTTCACTTCCTTCATGTACTTTTTCATGATTGCCTTACTGAAGGAGATCTTTATCCACTTTATTTAAAACAGCAACACCACTGCTCTAATTCCCCACTCTCTATTCCCCTTTCTGGATTTTTTCTCCATAGCATTTATCATTATATGAAATAGTATATATGATGGTCATATATTTAAGGAAATATAGGCAATAAATTATCTGTTTATGTTGCTGCTACATTTTCAGCATTCAGAATATATTCTCTGCTCAATATATATTAGTGGGATAAATGAATGATTATAGAAATTACAAAGTAGTACAGAAGAACAAAGAGGAAAAAAAGATATTCATAATCTCACAACCAGAAAAACTTCCAGCTCATTTCTAACACAAAGCTTATTTTATTAGGAAGTATTGAAATGACATGTAATTTATTTTGTCATTACAAAGTGAAAAAATCTTAAATTGAGCCATCATAAGTCATGAAGGTTTATATATAAATGTAATAATAATATTAAACTATAACTGATTTTAGTTCATGATAAATTCAAATAGTCAAAAATAAAGAAATACAGGTGCTAAATACAAATAAATTAGGTACATCTAATGTGAAGCTTTATACCTTGAAAATCACCTTCTGTTTTAATGTCCATTAAACACAAATAAAAATAAAGTGTTGATGGCGCATAAAAAGTGTCAACAAATTGCAGTAAGTAATAATAGCACAGAAAATATTTTCTAATCAATATACAATGAAACTGGAACTAGACAAAGACAGAAAGCCCCAAGCATCTGAATATCAAATTGTAAGGCCAGTAGCTATCGCCATGACCATGCAGATTTGCATTTAATTTGGGCAGACAGTGAAGGAACAGCAGAGTAGAGGACGGTGGGTAATTCCAATTTATTGGAGGCTCACCAACACAGGTAAGCCAAAAGAAGGCAAAGGGAAAAAGAAAAAACTATTTTTCACAGTGGAGGGCAAGGGATCAGGAGAAACAAAAAACAAAAAAACCCACACTTCTCAGTGGAGAGTGCAATCTCCCCTTATCCCCCCCCCCAGAGGAAGTATTTACATCCTTAAAATAGCACTGTTACGTGCTCTTTGCACTATTTGCACAAAGAGCTTGCAGCCAGTAAACCTATGAGCAAGCCTAACACAGCCACCTTTTCCCCACACAAATAAATAAACCCTTCTTAGTGTATATTTTGGTGCAGAGAGGAAAGAAAATTTGAAAAAACAAAATATCTTCAAAATATAAGAGCAAAAATGTTAGTGTTGGATTTTGATAGACTTTGCATATAAAAGCATTTTGGCTTGAAGCCATTTCAAGGCAATGTTGTCAGCCTTGCTTGGTGGCATACTGCTCGTGAATATTCCTTGTTTACATTCCCAGTAAGTTATTGTTTTCTACAGTGCTCCTGTGGAGGCAGATCCTTGTTTTCTCATACAGGAGCAGAATTGAAAGAGGAACCCTAAGCATGATATAACCAATCTCATAGTAGAGAAGGTCAGGGAAGACTATAAAATTATACTTCCTTTTTAATCATCTGCTCATATATGACATGTATCATCTCTGCCTAATTTTATTAGTTCAGCCCAAAGGCAATGAAGTAGGGACAAACAGCTTCCCACCATAGGTTGACTACACACTATATATGAAGGCAGAGGTGGATTTAAGGCAGGCAGGAGCACTGGGCTTGTGCCTGGGCCCCGGCTTTTAAGGGCTCCACAAAACCCCAACTTTACACTTTTTTCTAATGACAAGAGACCCAATATTTTCTTCTACTCCCGGGGCCTCAACCGACCTTAATCCTCCTCTGAATGGTGGTGTATAATCTTGGCACAGGAAAAGATGGTGGGAAGGAATAATCTCACATGATGTTATAATTGGCCCCAGGGGCACTGAGTTTTTATATGATTTTTCTGTTAATTTTATGTATTTTAGTATTTTGTAGTTTCTAATTCATTTACCTAGTTCATAATCTTAAATCTCTTTTGAATATAGAGGTACACTTTCTTTATCATGTAATGTTTTTATATACATTGTGTCTACATCTTTTCTTCGCTAGCGTTGTTATTATTATTATTTTTGGCATGATGAAGTAGTTGTTTTCACAAAAAGATTTTGTGAGATTATGGGGAAAGTAGAACTAATTGATTTCAGTGAAACATAAAATTGTCTATAAAGCTATCTATTCCATCCCTTCTTTGCAGCTTTACAAAGTACATCTTTAGTACCCTCAGTGCTCAAGCTGACAATTAACAAAAATAAATGCTTCCAGCTGTGCTAACATTCTCAAAAAAGAGCAATAATAGCAGAGGAAGAATACTTGACAATAAAGCAGGAAGAGAAAAACTTGAATGAGTTTACTGCTAGATATATAGATAAAACATGATCTCAAGGATTTCAACAGATTACGAGTAGATTTTAGAGGGGTTGGAAATCCAACAATAGTAAGTGGCACCAGAAAGTCTTCATGTGTAAGTAAAAAATATTACCATGTCTTCACATACGCATAGCCTGAGTCTTTCTGATGGTTTCTTGTATCCAATAAATCATAGAACCAAAAAAAAAAAAAAAACACCCCAAAAACCCAAAAAATAAATAAATCATGGAACCAGGATGAAGATAACTGATTTAGATATAAATTTATCTACACAATTTGTTTTCTGAATTAGATGGACAGTCAAAATTATATACTTCTTTTATTATATATATATATTTCTTTTATTATATATATAATATTTTCTTTTTATATAATTTCATTTAGAAAATGAAATTTAATGGGGTAATATTGATCAATAAGAACACACAGGTTTCAGGTAAATATTTCTACAGCATTTGAACTGTTGATTGTGCTGTGTACCCATAAGCCAAAGTCAAATCATTTTCTGTCATCATATATTTGTCTTTCTTTATGCCCCTCCCCACTGCCTTCCCTTCAAGTTCTTGCCCCTGGTAATCACTTCACTTTTTAATTACAGTGTATATTTAATATTATCCTGTACTTTTTCAAATGTACAATAGAGTGGATAGACAATCATGTACTTTACAGAGCAGTCTCTTTGATGTTTCAAGTGCCCACCTGGTTCAATAAATAGTTATCACAATATTATTGACTATATTTTTTGTGCTATTATTTACATCCCTGTGACTATTCTGTTAACTTTCAATTTGTACTTCTTAATCTCTTCACTTTGTTCAACCAACTCCTTAACCTCCTTCTCCTATAATAACTGCCAATCTGCTCTCTGTATCTATGAATCAATTTCTTTTTTATTGTTGTTGTTTTTTTTAGATTTCATATATAAGTAAAATAATATGGTATTTGTCACTCTCTGACTTATTTCACTTAGCATTATACCATGTAGGTCAATCTATGCCATTGCAAAAGAAAAGCTTTAATTTTTATGACCAATTAATATTTCATTATGTATATGTTCTACTATAATTTTTAACCAGTCATCTCTTGATGGGCACTTGGGTTGCCTTTATATCTTGTCCATTGTAAATAATGCTGTAATATACATAGGGATGCATATATTCTTTGGAATTAGTCTTTTGGTTCTCTTTGGATATATGCCCAGAAATGAAATTACTGGGTTTTAAAGAGATATCATTTTTAATTTTTTGAGGACCCTCCACACTATTTTCCATAGTGGTGGCACCAATCTATAGTCTCACAAACAATGGATGAAGGTTCCCTTTTCTCTACAGCTTCACCATCACTTGTTCATTAACTTGATGATAGCAATTTTGACAGGTGTGAGGTGTTTTTTCACTGAAGTTTGATTTATATTTCTCTGATGATTAGTGATGTTTAGCAATTTTTTATATTGGCCATCTTTATGTCTTTTTTTGAGAAGTGTCTAGTCATATCTTCTGCCCACTTTTTAGTTAGGCTGTATATTTTTCTGGCACTAAGTTGTGTGAGGTTAACATAAATTTTAGATATTAATAACTTATCAGATGTATCGTCTTTTCTTATTCAATAGGTTGTCTTTCTGTTTTGTGGATGGTTTAGTTTGCTTTGAAAAAACTTTTTAGTTTGATGCAGTCACATTTGTTTATTTTTCTTTTCTATCCTTTCTTCAAGGAGATACATGAGAGAAAATATGGTTAAGAAAAATGTCAGAGATTTTGCTTTCTATATTTTCTTCTAAGAGCTTTATGGTTTGGAGTCTTACCTGTAAGTCTTTATTCCATCTTGAGGTTATTCTACTTTGCTTTTATTGCTTGTATCTGTCCATTTTTCTTAGCTTCATTAATTAAATAAACTGTATTTATCTCATGTGTATTCCTACCTTCTTTGCAATAAATTAATTTGATACACCACATAAACAAAATGTAGCATTATGTGATTATATCAGTAGATGCAGGAAGAGCATTTGACAAAATACAACACCTATTTGTAATAAAAACTCTCAGCAAAGTGGGAATAGTGGGAACATACCTTAATATAATAAAGTCCATATATGACAAACCCATAGCCGCTATCATACTCAACAGGGAAAAACTGAAAGTATTTCCCTTAATCAAAAACAAGACAGGGATGTCCACTTTCAAAATGTTTACTCAACATGGTACTAAAATTCCTAGCCACTGTAAGCAAAAAAAAAAAAAAAAAAAAAAAAAAAAAAAAAAAGATATAAAAGGCATCCATATTGTAAAGGAAAAGATAAAACTGTAATTATATGCAAATGACGTGATACTTTAAAAAGAGAACCCTAAAGATTCAACCAAAAAAAAAAAAAAAACTACTAGAACTGATGAATGAATTCAATAACGTGACAGAATACAAAATTAATATCCAGAAATTGCTTGCATTTTTATACACCAATAATAACTTATCATAAATCGAAAATAATAAAAATAAACCCTTTTACAATGACATTTAAAAATGCCTAGGAATAGATTTAACCAAGAATATAAAGGACCCATAATTAGAAAGTTATACAATATTGAATAAAAAAATTGAAGATTCAGATAAGTAGAAGCACATACTGTGTTCATGAATAGGAAGAATTAACATCATTTAAATTTCCATACTACCCAAACAATCTGTAGATTCAATGCAATTCCAATCAAAATACCAGTGACATACTTCAGAGAAAAAGAACAAATAATCTAAAAATTAATATGGAACCACAAAAGACCTGAAATAGCCACAGCAATCTTGTGAAATAACAAAGCTGGAAGAATCATGGTACCTGAAACTAAACTATATTACAAGGTAATAGTAATCAAAACAACATGGTATTTCCATAAAAATAGACATATAGATCAATGAAACAGAACAGACAGCTCAAAAATGTATTTACATGCTTATATGATCAATTAATATTTGACAAAAGAGGAATGTGATAGACTTCTGCTTTCTATTTATGAATATGTCACTGCAATACAAATATTTGATTTTACTCATTGGGTCTTTAAAACATTTTGTTGTTGTTGTTAAATAAAGAGGTTGTAGGTTATGGTAATTATATTAGGTTCCTATGGTTGCCATAACAAAATATCACAGACTGGGAGGCTTAAATAACAGAAATTAATTTCTCCCAGTTCCGAAGGCTAGATATCTTAGATAAACAAGGTTGATTTCAATCTAAGGCCATTCTTCTTAGTGTACAGATGATGGCCTTCTTGCTGTGCCTTTGCTTAGTCATCCTCAGTTAGTGTGTTTTTAATGTCCTAATTTCCTTTTTTCTAATTATTCCAGTTATATTAGATTAAGGCCCAGTCACGTGAACCCTTTTTAACTTAATTACAATTTTAAAGGTACTATTTTCAAATACAATCACTTTCTATGATACTGGGGGATAGGGCTTCAACATATAAATTTGAGAGACTCAATGTAACTATACCAGTGATTTACACAGTTTTTCTCAAACTTTGGAAAACAGAAGCAAGAAAAGAAAGAAAGAAAGAAAGAAAGAAAGAAAGAAAGAAAGAAAGAAAGAAAGAAAGAAAGAGAAAGAAAGAAGGAAAGAAAGAAAGAAAGAAAGAGAGAAAGAAAGAGAAAGAAAGAAGGAAAGAAAGAAAGAAAATTCCAGGTAATATTGCTACATTGAAAAATTTTTAATCAATTTACAGTGGTACCCTGACACACGAGTTTAATTCGTTTCATGCCCAAGCTTGCGACTCAATTTGCTCATGTGTCAAATACAATTTCCCCATTTAAATTAATAGGAATGCAATTAATTCATTCCTGCCCCCCAAAATCACACAAATTTTTGTTTTACATGCTCTTAAATAATAAAATATATATATACTTTATAAACAAATACATATATGCGTGTGTGTGTGTGTGTGTGTGTGTATACACATAAGAGAGAATGTAAAGAAATAAACTGGTTTATGAAATGTATTTACCTTCAAGGTCAGAAGAAGATGCTGGCGGAGGGGGAGAATACTGGTGGAGGAGGTTTTCATTTCGTGCCCTATCCCTTAACATAATGTACTCTCTACATGCTTAATGCTACATTTAATTACAAAATTTAACATACACAGTATGTATGATATGTAACTTTATTGCTAAATTTAATTGTTATTTTTTCCCTTTGCTTAATCATCATCATTTTCTTCACTGACTTTTGGCTTATTCACCACTTTTCTTGCTTTCACTTAGAGGCCATCTCAACAAAAACCTTGCCATGAAAGTTTGGTTCTTCCTCCCTTTCAGAACATTCAGCAGACCATCTAGTGGAGGGTGGCGGAAGCTCATGATACAAATATCCGCTCATGACTTAAAGCAAAAAATTCTGCAAGTGACTGCTCGTCTCTCAAATTGCTCGTGATCTAAAGTGCTCGTGTGCCAAAGTACTACGGGGAGAGACAGTCAGACAGACTCCTGCATGCGCCCGACCGGGATCCACCTGGCACGCCCACCAGGGGGTGATGCTCTGTCCACCAGGGGGCGATGCTCTGCCCCTCCGGGGCATCGCTCTGCCGCGACCAGAGCCACTCTAGCGCCTGGGGCAGAGGCCAAGGAGCCATCCCCAGTGCCCGGGCCATCTTTGCTCCAATGGAGCCTCGCTGCGGGAGGGGAAGAGAGAGACAGAGAGGAAGGAGAAGAGGAGGGGTGGAGAAGCAGATGGGCGCTTCTCCTGTGTGCCCTGGCCGGGAATCCAACCCGGGACTTCTGCACGCCAGGCCGACGCTCTACCACAGAGCCAACCGGCCAGGGCCCTCACCTCTTAATGCACAATTTTTGGAAAACTTTCCTTTAAACGTGCGAATAAATTGCTAACATGTAGTCAACAGTATTCTCGTATTAAGGCTTAAGTTCATCAATTGTTTAAAGCAAAGACAAAATGATAAGAACATTATTTAATACACATCTATCCTTTCCATGAAAACTTTTAAATAAATAATATTTTGGTATCACTATGTCTGAAGATAATGCTTTATGATTCTAAATAAGAAAAGTTCAGGAGGAAAGGCTTACTTGGACATGCTAGTTTTGCATTTTGAGGTTTAAACATAATTAAATTTTTATACTTTCAGTTATTAAAATAGTTATTAAAGCACTTAAGACAAAGTAAAGCTAAGCCAATGCAGATGAGCTTATTCCACTATAGTAGAGGAATTAATAAAAATAGAAAAATATATCAGGTTGGACTAATCCAATATAATGGCTCATATCCTTAAAACCAATATTCTTTAAATAGCTGTTTAAGGTTATATAAAATTGAAATAGTATTAAAATGGTTTTCTTTAGTTAAAATATTAAAATCAAAGGCATTATGTTATGCATGAAATACAACGTACATTTTAACTTATTTGGCACAGTCTACAATGTCATTGTTTTTTCACTCCTTATAGCTAGCTTTGCAATGGTCATATATGTACAGGGTCAAATAATAATAAGTTTTAGGTGTGATTATGCAAAACAGTGATTTTTATGTATTATTAATTATTATTGTATTATTTTTCTAAAAACAACTGTAAACTTAGTTTTGCCCTACCCTGTATACCTACAAAGAATACAGATAACTTATGTAGTTTGTGTTAAAAACCCTTGCTGAAAAGCTCTTTTATTTTCAGTTCTTTTCCAGTTTCCTTTGCAATTTTAAAGCATTTAACTTTAAATAAGGAAGCAAATGATTTCTTATAAACAGCAATTGAATCTTATAAACTCAATTACATTATTTCTGCTAACTGATTCTGACTTCAAATAACCTGCCCCAACCTTAGTTGTGTGGTTTCTTGTTATTCCAACTTTTAAAAAACGTATTATAATGAACTATAGCCTATATACAGAGGAATGTATATAATATATGCCTACAATAAAACTGCCACCCTTTCCAAAGAACAAAAAATTGCCACCCTAGAGAATCTTCTTGAATATATCCCAATTCACAGTCTTTCTTCCAAACATAACCATTATCCTGAGTACATGTATGTTTTTCTAAACATTGTATAGTTCAGTTTTGCTTGGTTTATAAACTTTATATAAATAAAATGTTACTGGTTGTATTATTTTGCATTTTGTTTCTTTCACTCAATATTATGTTTGTGAGATACATACATGTTGCCTAGTGTAATTGTAATCTATTTTAACTGTTATATAGTATTCCAGTATATGAATTTAGTGTACCTTACCTATTCTCTTCTTGAGAAAACTTTTTTTTTGCACATGTCCTGCTGTTAGCATTCCATGAGTATATAACTAAATGTGGTATTGTTGCCATATGCTATATGACTTAAGTTTATAATACAGTGCTAAAATGTTTTCATTAAGTGACTGATGCAGGAATTCTTGTTGATAAAATTTTTTCTTTAATACTAAGAATTAATCAATTTTTTTTTGTATTTTTCTGAAGTTGGAAACGGGGAGGCATTCAGACAGACTCCTGCATGCACCCAACCTTCATTCTTGCCACAACATCCACTCTGTTGCGGCCAGGATATGGAACTACACAAGAGAGAGCCTGCTTGACATCTACGATGAGTCATTCTATTCATCCTGTATTTAAGAGATAAAAGCTGTCATCTGGCCTCTAAAATTTTATAATTCCATCATCCCCCTAAGAACTAGAGCTCAGTTCAATAGAAGTGTTTCCCTCTTAACTCTAACCTATACAGGATGACCACCATTGAGATTTGTGTGTGTGTGATTTTTTTATTAATTTAATGGGGTAACATTAACAAATCAGGGTACATATGTTCAAAAAAACATCTCCAGGTTATCTTGTCATTCAATTATGTTGCACACCCATCACTCAAAGTCAAATGGTCCTTCGTCACCTTCTGTCTGATTTTCTTTGTGCCCCTTTCCTCCCCCCACCTCCTGGTAACCACCACACTCTTGTCCATGTCTCTTAGTCTCGTTTTTATATCCCACCTATATGGAATCATTAAGTTCTTAGTTTTTTCTGATTTACTTATTTCACTCCATATAATGTTATCAAGATCCATCCATTTTGTTGTAAATGATCCGATGTCATCATTTCTTATGTCTGAGTAGTATTCCATAGTGTATATGTACCACATCTTCTTTATCCATTCATCTATTGAAGGCCTTTTTGATTGTTTCCATGTCTTGGCCACTGTGAACAAAGCTGCAATGAATGTGGGGCTGCAGGTGTCTTTCCGTACCAATGTTTTTGAGTTTTGGAGGTATATACCCAGTAGAGGAATTGCTGGGTCATAAGGTCATTCTATTTTTAGTTTTTTGAGGAACAACCATATTTTCTTTCAAAATTGTTGTACTACTTTGCATTCCCACCAACAGTGGATGAGGGTTCCTTTTTCTCCATAGCCTCTCCAACACTTGCTATTACCTGTCTTGTTGATAATAGCTAATCTAACAGCTGTGAGGTGGTATCTCATTGTAATGAGTTTATATATATATATATATATATATATATATATATATTTTTTTTTTTTTTTTTTTTTTTTTTTTTTTCTGAAGCTGGAAACTGGGAAGCAGTCAGACAGACTCCCACATGCGCCCGACCGGGATCCACCCGGCACGCCCACCAGGGGGCGATGCTCTGCCCCTCCGGGGCGTCATTCTGTTGCGACCAGAGCCACTCTAGTGCCTGAGGCAGAGGCCATGGAGCCATCCCCAGCGCCTGGGCCATCTTTGCTCCAATGGAGCCTCGGCTGCAGGAGGGGAAGAGAGAGACAGAGAGGAAGGAGAGGGGGAGGGGTGGAGAAGCAGATGGGTGTTTCTCCTGTGTACCCTGGCCGGGAATTGAACCCAGGACTTCCGCATGCCAGGCTAATGCTCTACCACTGAGCCAACGGGCCAGGGCCTCATTGTAGTTTTGATTTGCATTTCTCTAATAGCTAATGAAGATGATCATCTTTTTATATATCTGTTGGCTGTTTGTATTTCTTCCTGGGAGAAGTGTCTGTTCCTGTCCTCTTTCCATTTTTTTTTTATTGGATTGTTTGTTGTTGAGTTTTATGAGTTCTTTGTATATTTTGGATATTAGGCCCTTATCTGAGCTGTTGTTTGAAAATATCATTTCCCATTTAGTTGGCTGTCTGTTTATTTTGTTGTCAGTTTCTCCTGTTGTGCAAAAACTTTTTAGTCTGATGTAGTCCCATTCATTTATCTTTGCCTTCACTTCTCTTGCCTTTGGAGTCAAATTCATAAAATGGTCTTTAAAACCAAGGTCCATGAGTTTAGTACCTATATTTTCTTCTATGTACTTTATTGTTTCAGGTCTTTGACCCATTTTCAATTAATTTTAGTACAAGGGGACAAACTGTAGTCATTTCATTCTTTTGCATGTGGCTTTCCAGTTTTCCCAGCACCATTTGTTGAAGAGGCTTTCTTTTCTCCATTGTGTGTTGTTGGCCCCTTTATCAAAAATTATTTGAGGCCCTGGCCGGTTGGCTCAGCGGTAGAGCGTAGGCCTAGCGTGCGGAGGACCCGGGTTCGATTCCCGGCCAGGGCACACAGGAGAAGCGCCCATTTGCTTCTCCACCCCTCCGCCGCGCTTTCCTCTCTGTCTCTCCCTTCCCCTCCCGCAGCCAAGGCTCCACTGGAACAAAGATGGCCCGGGCGCTGGGGATGGCTCTGTGGCCTCTGCCTCAGGCGCTAGAGTGGCTCTGGTCGCAACATGGCGACGCCCAGGATGGGCAGATTATCGCCCCCTGGTGGGCAGAGCATCGCCCCATGGTGAGCGTGCCGGGTGGATCCCGGTTGGGCGCATGCGGGAGTCTGTCTGACTGTCTCTCCCCGTTTCCAGCTTCAGAAAAATGGAAAAAAAAAAAAGAAAACAGAAAAAAAAATTATTTGACCATAAATATGTCGTTTTATTTCTGGGCTTTCTATTCTGTTCTGTTGGTCTGAGTTTCTATTTTTCTGCCAATACCATGGTGTTTTGATGGTCATGGCTCTATAATATAATTTTAAGTTAGGTATTGTAATGCCCCCAGCTTTGTTCTTTTTCCTTAGAATTGCTTTGGCTATTTGGGGTTTTTTATAGTTTCTTAAAAATCTGATGATTTTTTGTTTCATTTCTTTAAAAATGTCATTGGAATTTTGATGGGAATTGCATTAAATTTTTATATTGCTTTGGGTAGTATGGTCATTTTGGTTATATTTATTCGTCCTATCCAAGAACAAGGAATATTTTTCCATTTCATTGTATCTTTTTTGATTTCCCTTAACAATGCTTTGTAATTTTCATTGTATAGGTCCTGTACATTTTTTGTTATGTTTATTTCTAGGTATTTTTTTCTTGCAACCGTGAACTGGATTATTTTTTTGAGTTCATTTTCTAATGTTTCTTTGGTAGCATATGGAAAGCCTATGGACTTTTGTATATTAATTTTCTATCCTGTGACCTTATTTTATTGGTTTATTGTTTCTAGTAATCTTTTTGTGGAGGCTTTGGTGTTTTTGATATATAGGATCATATCATCTGCAAAAAGTGAAACCTTTACTTCTTTTTTTATGATATGAATGTCTTTTATTTCTTTATCTGAGATTCTTAAACATGCAAGTGCCCACCTCATCAGTGAATTTCATGTTTTTAAGATTTTAATTTCTCCTTAATAGTTTTTCAAAATCTTCTGACATCTTTATTATGTTCACTGTAAGCCATTATTCTTGTCTAAGCTTGAAAGAATCACTCCAAGGAGTTTTACAAAGAGCTTTGAGTACCTTTGCTAGGCCATGAATCTTGAGTCACCTGTGACTGCCCTTACAGCAATAAACTTTCCTCTAGATTTATATTTCTATCACCTGCTCCAATCCAATATCATCATGATTCCCATTCTTTCTCTTTCTTCTGACATAATGCCTGATCCTGTCTTTTTTTTAAGTGTTTACATTATCTTGTCCTGTCACAGAAACTTTATTTCAGCCCAGAATGTGATAAAAGTTAACCCCGTTTGTTGACTTGAAGGCCAAAGGAAGAAGAGAGCCCATATCTTGAGAGAGAAAAACATCATCTTGCAGGAAACTTGGTGAGGTCTTTGAAGTAGCTTTCACTAAGGGAGGCTGTTCATCTCTTATTGAGTCAGAGTGGGGAGGCTGCTAATGTTGGTGAAGAATATTAGGGAAAACTAAATATTTAAGTTTTTTAGACTTGTTTAGGCAAGTATAACTATCCCATGTCTCAGGGTACCATTCTGTTTCTTTCATAGTTCTGATTTTGCCATAGCTGATCATTCTAGATGGTCACCATTGTTGTTGTGCCACTCTTCAATTTGATCTTGAAAGTCAGCTCTATACTTATGATGAATGAGTATCCACTAATGACAAAAAAGTAGCCATTTGTCTTTCATACCATTGCTTGAGTTGATATTTGGCTGTCCTGAGCATATCAATTCTTTTTCCAAAACATTCAAAGGAATTAACAATAGCTAGCACATATCACAATTTTTATAATAATAATTACCACTGCAAATCACATTATTTCTGTGTCATAGCACAGCACAAACTAATTTTTTATAGTCTATCTGCAACTTATCCCAATCATTAACAGATAGAGATGATTTTTTTATTGATTTTAAAAAGACAGAAAAGGGAGAGAGAGAGAAAGAGAAAGTGACATCAATTTGTTATTCCACTTACATATGCATTCATTGATTGGTTCCTGTATGTGTCCAGTCTGGGAATGGAACCCACAACCTTGGTGTATAGGGAAGATGCTCTAACCAAATGAGATAACTGGCTAGGGTGGAAATTTCAAGTAATCATGATACTATCACTTGATGGTATTCTCCGCATTAGTATAATTCTTGTTGTCAACCATCATAACATGAACTTTCCCCAAAGTAAACCCTGAAATAAAGGCTTACTTATGAGTAGTTTGGAAAGATGTTCCCAGGGAGCAGTGGGGCATTAAGTGGTAATAAAAATGGAAGAATAATGAGTTATTATAAGTAACTGATACAAACACACCATGATCACTTAGAAGACAAAAAAATGTATGCCAGAACTGTTTGCCCTGAACAGGAGGAAAGACATAGTTAGATGTGGTCTCCAGTCATGGATTAACATACTGAACATTAACTCTCCCTCACTTATGGGTTGCTCATGTATGGATACTAAATAGTTTCCTGCAAGTTCCTATTGACCTACTCTGTGGGACCAGAGGAGCTCTGAAACAAAGACAAAGATAAATAAGGTGAGACAAAATCACACTAAACCTGTATGAATCTGGTCAAAGCTTGACTGAAACTGGGTGCTGTATCAGTGGCTAGAATAAGCAGTGAGACCAAAAAGATTTGAAATGGTTCAAAAGAGGTGTCTAATACAATTACCCATTCAAGTCTGTTTTGCTTATGTTACAACTCAGACACTCAATTTAAAAGTCTAATTTCATATCTGATTAAGGGGGATATGGTCTATTTCACATACTCCAGTATACCTTATCTAAGCTCAGGAGCTGGCAGGTAGAATAAAGAAATGTCAAGGTCTCTAAATGTTTATTTAACTGAAGTTATGGTGTTCTATTTACGTACCATTAATACTTTTCTAGTTAACACCTAACTGGTCCTGGAAGTTGTCTGTGTGTTCAGCACAGAAATGCTGATTTTCCAGTGGGCCATATGTGGCATTTTGAAAAGCATAACAAGACTTCTCTATTGTCTGCTCAGAGATGTGGATCCAGACAAAACATTCCCATTGCTTCTGCCATGACCTTCTAATCCAGACTGCACACCCCATAAAGTGTTTCTGATGTAACTGAGCTGTCTAGCACAGTACAGGTTTTACCTGCTATCTGAAAGTAGAACGTTCTTTTTAAAAAATATTATTTATTTATTTATTTATTTATTTATTTATTCATTTTAGAGAGGAGAAAGAGTGTGAGAAAGAGAGAGAGAGAGAGAAAGAGAAAGAGGGAGAAACAGGTAGCATCAACTCCCTTATGTGCTTTGACCAGGCAAGTGCAGGGTTTTTAACTGGCGACCTCAGCATTCCAGGTTGATGCTTTATCCACTGTGCTACCAAAGGTCAGGCTAGAATGTTTTTATTAATCCTTTCATAAGCCTAAATGGCATAAAGCAATTACCTTTAATTTACATGGAATAATTTGGTAGCATTCTCAGATCCAAAATATAGCTTACATAATTATGCCAAATAACACGTAAAACCTAAAATACCATTAACATATGGTAAAACCAATGCCTCTCTCACTACTTGGATGCACACTGACTGTAATGCTTTGCTGCAGAACAGAAGCTAAAGGCTATTTTTGTTCTTCATCATTTTTCGTTAAAGTGAAAATCAATTTTGGATTTCTTTCTGTTAGTGAAAACAAGTACTAATATAAGTCTTTCTCAAAAATAAAGTGATGTAATGCTAGTTTTTGAAAAGCAGGGGGTGTCAGTATTCTTTGACCCACAAGAAATTTATGAATTCTTAATAAGCATTGTTGCACCACTTTTATTTATTTATTTTTATTTATTTATTTTTTACAGAGAGACAGAGAGAGAGTCAGAGAGGGATAGATAGGGACAGACAGACAGTAACGGAGAGAAATGAGAAGCATTAATTATTAGTTTTTTGTTGTGACATCTTAGTTCATTGATTGCTTTCTCATATGTGCCTTGACCATAGGGCTACAGCAGACTGAGTAACCCCTTGCTGGAGCCAGCGACCTTGGGTCCAAACTGGTGAGCTTTGCTCAAACCAGATGAGCCTGCGCTCAAGCTGGTGACGTCGGGGTCTCGAACCTGGGTCCTCCATGTCCCAGTCCGATGCTCTATCCACTGTGCCACCGTGCCACCGCCTGGTCAGGCTTTATTTCTTTTTTTTATTCCGCTGTGTCTTTCCAGGTATACTACTTCCCTACTTAAGCATAAAGGCGGATAAGAGATAAATAATTGTATTGTCTCAGTGGAAGCCAACATGGGACTCAAATGTGTTTCACCTTCCAGCGAGCAATCCCAATCTCCCCTTCTCCCAGTGCGTTGAGGAAAGCTGTAATGTGACAACTGATGCTCATTGGGTTAGTTCTTCAGTTTGTAAAAAATTCTAGGAGTTTGTGTTTAGCCTCAATGGTTTGTGACCCCCTTTAGAATATGAGGAATCTATGGTCTCTTTATTTCAGTTGTGGGCCCTTCTTTATAATTCCAAAGGGATGCCTTGTAACACGCACACACATTTTTAACTGGAAAAGTATTACAATATAAATTATATTGTGTAATTGCTCTACATTATAAGAGCCATGTGTTTGCCTTTTTAAATTTTAAATAGCTGTATAGTATTTTACTTTATGAAGAGGTACCATGATTTTTTTAATATATCTTATGTAGATGGACATTTAGATTATTTCTAAATGTTTGCTAATGTATTGAACAGTGAAAAAAAATATCTGTGCACACATTATATTTATACTCTCATTTTATTTTTCTATAGACTACATTTTTAAATTGAATTTACTGATTCATTAGTTGTATACTATATAGGTCTTTCCAAAATATCCACCAAAAAAAGTGGTTACAACTTACAGTGCTGCAAAAATTATGTGGCAGTGCTTGTGTTTTTTAACACTGCTTGGTGTTAATCCTTTTCATCTTAGATCATCAAGTGGATGAGAAATCCTATCTTATTACCTCAAATATTTGTTTAATATAGATCTTCTTTGAATTGTATAATGTTTGAATTCGTGAATATTCCTGTATATAATCAGTTTGTCAAGTACTCTTTATCCCAAATCCTAGCAATAATTTGATATAACCATATATTTTATAACTTTATTGGGATGAAATAAATATTATTGTATCAGTTTACATTCTAATCTAAGATCTGCCTCACTAATTATTGAGGACTTTTTTTTTTTTTTTGTATTTTTCCGAAGCCAGAAATGCGGAGGCAGTCAGTCAGACTCACGCATGCGCCTGACCAGGATCCACCCAGCATGCCCACCAGGGGGCAATGTTCTGCCCATCCTGGGCATCGCTCTGTTGCGACCAGAGCCATTCTAGCACCTGAGGCAGAGGTCACAGAGCCATCCTCAGCACCCCGGCCAACTTTGCTCCAATGGAGGCTTGGCTGCAGGAGGGGGAGAGAGAGACAGAGAGGAAGGAGAGAGGGAGGGGTGGAGAAGCAGATGGGCGCTTCTCTTGTGTGGCCTTGGCCGGGAATCAAACCCGAGACTCTTGCACGCCAGGCCGATGCTCCACCACCGAGCCAACCGTCCAGGGCCAAATTATTGAGGTCTTCATTTATGTCCCTTAAAAAGGTTCTTGTTCTTTATCAATATACTATACATTTTTAGATAGTCGACACTTTTTGTTGTTACTACTGAAGTTAGTACTATACCTCTGAAAATCTTTCTGGTTGGTTACTTACTAGTGATAAATTACAAATTGTTCTAGTGACAGTTTTGTTTATTAAAATAAATTTTAGTTTTCAATTACAGTTGATATACAATAATATATTAAGTTCAAGTGCACAACTTAGTGATTAAACATTTATATAACTTACAAAGTGATGACTCTAATAAATCAAGTACCCATTGGGTACCACAAAATTATTGACTCTATTTCCTCTGTTATAAATTATATCACCAAGACTATTCTGTAAATGCCAATTTGTACTTTTTAATCCCTCCACTATTTTTGCCAGTCTTCCCAAATGGGAACCATCATAATGTTCTCTGTATCTGAATCATTTTCTGTGTAGTTTATGCATTTATTTTGTTTTCAAATTCCACATGCATTATTTCCAAAGATTTTCAGCTACTTCCTTTGATTATTGAGATTTACAAATGCACAATCATTTGTACTTAGTGATAATTTTGCCTCTTCCTAATTTTATACCCCTTATTTTATAACTTTTACTAAAATACATTGATTACCATTTACAAATCATTGTTAATTAGTAATGTTGTCATTCTTGCTCTGGATTTTAATTGAAATACTTTCAATTTGACATTGAGCACAATACCAGCTGTTTGACATCATTTTATTAATATTAAGAAAGTAATCTTTTTTTAAAATTTAGAATATAGTCAGAGTAGATTTTGAAAATAATAAATACCTTAGCTACAGTCTCAAAAATAAGTACAGGGACATTTTTACTTTGACTTATAGTGAAAAATAAGAATAGATTTTCTAATATTATATATTCTCTCACCTACCCATAGTATGCTGTTCTTTGAGTAGATTTCTAGATATAATTTTCTTCTATTTTACTTAGAAATTGGCATCTACAAAAGTAAGTGATGTAGTGTTCTTTCTGAGTGTTAATTTTCTCAAATAATTTCCTGGTTTCAAAATATTGAGGTTGCCCTGGCCGGTTGGCTCAGTGGTAGAGCATCAGCCTGGCGTGAAGGAGTCCCGGGTTCGATTCCCGGCCAGGGCACACAGGAGAAGCGCCCATCTGCTTCTCCACACCTCCCCCTCTCCTGCCTCTCTGTCTCTCTCTTCCCCTCCCACAGCGAGGCTCCATTGGAGCAAAGATGGCCTGGGTACTGAGGATGGCTCTGTGGCCTCTGTCTCAGGTGCTAGAATGGCTCTGGATGCAACGGAGTGAGGCCCCAGAGGGGTAGAGCATCGCCCCCTGGTGGGCATGCCGGGTGGATCCCGGTCGGGGGCATGCAGGAGTCTGTCTGACTGCCTCCCCATTTCCAGCTTCTAAAGAAAATATTGAGATTATCTCTTAATATTTTTGTGGAGAAATTTAAATACACTAAGAAGTAGCTATTTCATTAAATTTGAATAAGTCACCTGTAGACAAGCATTCTAAAGCAGTGCTGATAGACATATTAGTCAGTACAAACTTTCTAAATGAAAATTTGGCAATATGTGTCAAACACTTTTTTTTTTTACAGTAACAGAGAGAGAGTCAGAGAGAGGGATAGATAGGGATAGACAAACAGGAATGGAGAGACATGAGAAGCATCAATTATTAGTTTTTTTTGTTGTTGTTTTTTGTGTTTTTTTAATTCATTTTAGAGAGGAGAGAGAAAGGGAGAGAGAGAGACAGAGAGGGAGAGAGAGGGGATAGAGAAGGTGGGGAGGAGCTGGAAGCATCAACTCCCATATGTGCCTTGACCAGGCAAGCCAAGGGTTTCGAACCGGCGACCTCAGCATTTCCAGGTCGACTCTTTATCCACTGCGCCACCACAGGTCAGGCCTGTGTCAAATTTTTAAATCTAGTAATTTATTTTACAGAAATTTTTAAAAGGCATGCACAATAATAGTTATCACATTCCAGTAAACAATTAGAAGTTATATAACTATTCATTAATATCAACTAAAGTAGATAATAACACCAGTAGCCATAAATCTTGCATAATATTGGCATCTGTGTGGAAGGAAACATAAGAGAACAATAGAGTGTGTGATGGGTTTTAACATTTTTTTATTTTCCTGTTGCTACTTGTTAAATGTGTTTCTAGCATTTCACTATCATCTGAAAATGCAATCTATAGTGATTTTTTATTTTAGAATCTATTGTTATTTTAGCTTGAAGTAATTTCAAATTACTTAAGCAATACATGGAAATCTGATATCTTGAAAAGACATTTTCTCTGTTCAGAGAAGGATATGTAATATGCCTGTTTTAGGCCAACTTTATTCATTATATTATTCAGATTATCTACATAGCAAGATACATTTTGTCTAATTATTATGGAAGACAAAGATGTATATAAATCATTCATTATTTTATGTAACAAGTTTTTATATTCTCAGAAGATTTCTTTATTATCATATAATATAATTATTTATACATTTCAATTATTTCAATATAGAATATGCTGCATTGTTCAGTGCATAGATCTTCATTGTAGAATTTAACTTTCATAAATATAAAGAAATTCATTTTGTACCATTTATGTTTTTAACTGATATTCATAGAATTATACTTTCTTTTGTTTACATTTATTTGATGTAATTGTCTGATTTTTAAATTTCTAATTATTGAGTTTTGAATTTATGCCCTTTAGGTAAAATATAGTTAGAATTGTTTTTTTTAACGAATTTGTGAATCTTTATTATTTTATAGGTTTATATATTTTCATTTGAACTAAAAAAGTATAAATTTGATCTTACTTTAATCACCTTTAAGTTTTTGCTTTTTTATGCTTATTTGGTTTTTCATTATTTTTTTTTATCTTTTGGTACATAATGGATGCTTTCTTTCATTTTTCTATCTAGGAATTTGAAAAATATAACACTGTTTTTTATTTACCTGTGGTTATTTGTATAATTTTAAATAGATTGCTCATAACTATATCTATTGGTCACTTTCATCAAAAATGATATCCATCAACCTTGGAACATAAGAAAATTAGCACTTTACATTTGTTCCAACTTCCTATCTTTTCTTTTTAGATGTTACATTTTTGTAGTTTTGTTCAAGAATAATATTAAATCTCATAAAGTTTTGTTCAAAAATAATATTTAAGTCTCAAAGAGTTTTGTAGCAATTAATAACATTGATTAGACTAAATTTATTGTTACTTAGATTTAATGTTCATTATCATTTCTTTCATGCTTCAACTTTCTTCTTCACTGAATTATTGTTTTCCAATCTATTTCTCAGATGAATAGATTATGTTAACAGATTTATCAGAAATAGGACAGAATTTATCTACTTCCAGATTCCATGTATATGCAAGAATATGTTTAAAATCTCTGATGATATTTTCAAATATTTATGAAAAACTGAATGGATATAAAAATTTAGGGTCATACCCTTGTGTCCTAAAATTCTTTATAGATGTATTTTTAGTTCCTTCAAGCATATAATGTTGAGGGAAAATAAAAAACAAACAAACAAAAACAACAACAACAAAAAAGAACCCTTATCTAGATAATGTAATTCATCTAGAATTTTAAGAGTATTTTTTTTAATTCTTGAAATTTAATAATGTATAGTAAATATCAGTATTGGTCTTGGTCAAATTATTATTATTTCCTTGTACATGGGAAGCTCCTTTGAATTCACACATTAGTTATTTTATTTAGGACAGTTTTTTCCCTTAGATCACTGACTGTTTGTCTGTTTTTTCATTTATTTGTTTTGTTTTTGTTTTCTTATATACCAGTTTTTAATATGTAGACTTTCAATTGTCTGTATTTCATAACTATATTTTAACCAATTGCTTCCACTTGTTGACATATGTCATTGCATCAGTATAAACTTCTCTAGGATCTTTATATCCTTAATTTTATTATATTTTACTTAGTTTGTTCATTTCAGTCATTTTTACTTAGAATCTTCAACTAGATACTTTGCCAGAACTTCCATTAAAGCCCACATTACATGATTGTAAAAGTTTAATGAGTCAGAGAAAGACAAATACTAGATGATTTCACTTATATGTGGAATCTGAAGAACAGTATAAATGAACAAAAAGAATAGAAGGAGACCAATAATACAGAGAGCAAAATAATGGTTGCCAGATTTTAGTGGGGATGTCTGTGTGAAAATTGTAATTGGAGTAAGAAGAACAAAATAATTGTTAAAAATAATCACTGAATGTAAAGTATAGCATAGGTAATATGATCAATAATATTGTAATAACTGTGGTACCAAGTGGACACCAGACTTATTGGGGAGGATCTATTTGTAAATTATATAAATGTCCACCACTATGCTGTACACTTAAAACTAATATAAAATAATATTGAATACCAATTGTAATTGAAAAAATAAAAATAAATAAATTATTGTCTTATAAAGATTATAGAAACTGAGGGTGACAATTTTTTAATCATAAAGGATGAAACAATATGTTTTTCAAATAGGTTTTGAAAATATGTATTCTTTCTATTTCTTAGATAGAGTAAGCTCTGTGATCTCTTAGAAAACTTCAAATAATTAATTGGTTTAGATTTTCTAGTGATTACAACTTAAATCAACTTAACTATTTTTGCCTACTTTATCTCAAAGATAAGATAATTGGTTTATGTCTTTCGCTTGACATTGTTGTTTATCAAATTATTTAGCTTAGGAGATAGCAAGAAAGCACCAAATTCTCATTAAGAAAAATGGGGCTATAATTCCATGGACTTAGTTGTTAGTCAACAAATGAACAAATAAATGATATAAACTACAGAATGTTTATGCCTCTTCTTAATTATTATTTTATTTGATAAAGGCTTTTTGTTTCATTGTGTTTTGTTGATGCACAGATTAGAATGTTTAAAATTCAATTTACATTATATTTTTAAAATTTTGTTATGTATTATCTTACAGTCCGGTTCATTCTTCCACAGCTGTTTTTTTATGTCTCTCTGTATGTTTGACATTAATAACACATATGCTCATTGAAGGCAATGCTCTTTTTTATTTTTTTGACAGAGACAGAGAGAGAATCAGAGAGAGGGACAGATAGGGACAGACAGACAGGAAGGGAGAGAGATGAGAAGCATCAATTCTTTGTTGCACCTCTTTAGTTATTCACTGATTGCTTTCTTATATGTGCCTTGACTGACGAGCTACAACAGAGTAAGTGACCACTTGCTCAAGCCAGCAACCTTGGGCTCAAGCTAGTGACCTTTGGCTTCTAGCCAGTGACCTTTGGGCTCAAACTAATGACCATGTGGTCACATCTATGATGCCACACTCAAGCCAATGACCCCACGCTCAAGCTGCGTGAGCTCGCACTCAAGCCAGCAACCTCAGGATTTTAAACCTGGGTCCTCTATATCTCAGTCTGATGCTCTATGCAGTGCACCACTGCTTGATCAGACAGCAATGTTCTTCTTTATACTTCTTTTTTTTTTTTTTTTTGTATTTTTCTGAAGCTGGAAACAGGGAGAGACAGTCAGACAGACTCCCGATGCGCCCGACTGGGATCCACCTGGCACACCCACCAGGGGCGATGCTCTGCCCACCAGGGGGCGATGCTCTGTCCCTCCAGGGCGTCGCTCTGCCGCGACCAGAGCCACTCTAGCGCCTGGGGCAGAGGCCAAGGAGCCATCCCTAGCGCCAGGGCCATCTTTGCTCCAATGGATCCTTGGCTGCGGGAGGGGAAGAGAGAGACAGAAGAAGGAGGGGGGGTGGAGAAGCAAATGGGCGCTTCTCCTATGTGCCTTGGCCGGAAATCGAACCCGGGTCCTCTGCACGCCAGGCCGACACTCTACCGCTGAGCCAACCAGCCAGGGCCTATACTTCTTAATTTTTTTAGAAAATTAAAATTAACAAGGTGACATTGATCAATAAGAGTATATAAGTTTCAGGTTTCATTATAGTTCTATTCCCAATTTTTAGCCAATATATGGCAGATGTCAAGTAGAGTACAAATATATTTTAAGTTAATGCTTCTTTAACAAAGTTTTATTATCATACACTCAAGAATCTCACAAAACTGCATCTATTAATATATTATTTTATCACTCCTTTCACTTTTTCTAAACTTTTATTTTTTATTTTAATGTACTTTTCATATGTACATTTTTTTATTTAAAAATTAACTTTAGCAGAGTGACATTGATCAGTAAGTACATAAATTTCACATGAAAATTCTTATTGCATGTGAACTGTTGATTATGTTGTATTCCCATCTCCCAATGTTAAATAATTTTCTGTCACCGTATATTTGTCTTTATTTACACACTTTTTTCTACCACTCGCCCTCCCCATTCACTCAAAGCCCTTTCACCCTCCCTCACGTTCCCCTGGGAAACATTTCACTTTTATCTATGTCCATGAGACTCAGTTTATGTTACACTTATGTGTGAAATCATACAATTATTAGCTTTTTTCTGATTTACTTGTTTCCCTCAGCATAATGTTCTCAAGGTCCATTCATGTTTTCATAAATTTCACTATGTCATCGTTTCTTATGGCTTAATAGTATTCCATTGTATGTATGTACCACATCTTCTTTATCCAATCCTCTATCAAGGGACACTTTGGTTGTTTCCATATCTTGGCCACTGTGAATAATGCTGCGATGAACATGGGTGTGCATGTGTATTTATGTATCAATATTTTCGATTTTTTGGGATAGATACCCATTAGAGGGATTGCTGGGTCATATGGTAATTCTATTCTTAATTTTTTGAAGAATCAACATACTTTCTTAATTGATGAGTTTCTCTCCTCTTCTGTCTGTAATATCTGTAGTTGCCTGTCTTCATTGTTACTGATTCTTTTATTTATCTGGCTTGTTCTATTAGCTAAACTTGATAACTCAATCTTTAATTCACATATTGAGTTCTTCATCTTTGTTTTTAAAGTTTTAATCTCTTGGTGAGGTATTTTTATTCACGTATTTGTTTTCTGAGCTCATTAAATTGCCTATAGGTGTCTTCTTGCATCTTGTTTAATATTTTCAGAACTTTAATTTTGAATTCTCTATCACTTAATTCTAGGGCTTCCATGCGATTGAGATTTCTTTCTAGAGATGTTTTATTTTCTTTCTGAAATACTTCTCTGTCTTGTGTAGCCATGGTAATCAATTTTTTCTTCCTTGATGGCATTTAAGTGTGGTATTGCTAAGGACATTAACAAAAAACAACTAAAAAATTGAAAAATTAGAAAAAAATACAATAAGAAATAAAAAAATTTTAAATTATTACAAGAAGAAAAACCACTGAAAAGAAGATTGAAAGCAAAAAAATCAAAACCAAAAAATAAGAATAATAATATAAAATTTTTCAAAAATGAAATTCAAAAATGAAAGAGAGAAAAAAGAATAAGAAGAAAAAAAAAGAAAAAGATGATTTTGGTTTTGAGAGGTTTCTTCCAGTAGGTGTCGCTGTATTACAACTTTTAGCTTTGTGCAGTTCCTGAGCTGTCTGCTGATATGTTGCTGTGGCAATGATGTAGGTGAGGCTGCAGTCCTGTTGGTGGGTGGGGCGTGTTGTGAAGGCTGTATGACTCTAGCAATGGTGATCTCAGGCTTCTGGGCACTCCTTCCCATGTCTCAATAGACCTGGTGACCCTACAGGGAGCACCTCTGTTCTTTAGGGTAGAAAGTGGCTCTGGAGAGCTAGCTGTGGAGTTTTTCTCTGCCACTCTGGAACCGTGACATGAGGGAGGTGAGGAGCCACTGAGCCACTTCACCCGCAGGTGTTGTAAAGTACCAAAAGCTACAGAATTAATATTAATATTTTGGGAGGCTTGAGAAACATTTTGTTGATTTGGGTTAAGATGTGCAGAGAAATTGTGAGAATAGTCTCTGTACTGTGTGATTGGCATAGTCAGGATGGCCCTTGGCATTGTATTGTAAATGCAAAAAGGAGGAAAACATGGATCCCCAGACATTCCACCATGCCTGTGGGGAAAAGGGTGAATGGCTAGCCAGGTACAGGGAGAGAAAAAACAAAATAAACCTTTTCTCATAGCAATGAGCCATTTGTGGGCTTTGTCCCCACCGAAAATACCTCTCCTATGTAAATGCGTGTGGTTAACACGTGTGACTCAGGACAAAGAGATAGCAGATGAACACTAGATAATATAGGACTGCCTTTTAATATGTAAAGAGACATCTTTCTACCATTGTGTTGCCTTGTAAACTTTGTTTTCCCCAAAAGGATGTATGGCTTGCAAATTGAATGTGGTCCTATCATGTTAAAGGACATATGACTATAACCAATAGTGGTAAGGGGCTCCTAATTACAATTTTTGCTTCTGTACTTCCCAGTTACAAAACTATAAAAGCTAAGTAGAACAAAGGGCCAACGCGCGCTTTCATTCAGAATTCTGTCGGAGTAGCCGCTGCTTGGCCAAGCTAGACAATAAAGCTTTGATGTGTAACCCACGGACCTTGTTCCTGTCTTCAATGTTTTGGGTCCCTCCGAATTAGGCTTAAAAGGAGGTGGGATCTGGTAGGCTGGGGGTCACACTTTAGTGGGCTACAGGCAGACTGCGAGAACACTGTCTGTGACCCTGCGCTCTGGTTGCTTTGATTTATCTCTCCTTCTACCCCTGTCACATCACTTCTCCTGGCAGAAGAAAACCCTGTCACTAAGTGTTTCCCTTTCTGTACCCCTCAGACAAGTACAGAGAGAGTGAGCTTCCCTCCTCTCAGAAGTCCAGCAGAGGAAAAAAAATAGGTACTCCAGGTTTGTCTCCTCTCCTCTCCAAAGCCCATGGAAAGTGCATTTTACCTTCACCCCTTTTTTACCCTGTCCCAACTTTAGTACATTCAGTGCATGGATCTTTCAGTCATATCTGCAAGGCCAGCTGGAGTTTCTTCCACTGCATTATAGTGGTTAAGTTTGTTGAAATTTCAAGGGGAGAGATCAGGAGTTCTCTCACGCTGTCATTACTCTGCTATCATTTTCCATATATACCAAAATTTATAAGAATAGTACAGTTAATATTTATATACTTTTTATGTAAGTACACCAATTGTTATATGTTGCCATTTACACTTTCTTTCTACTTATTTTTATTTATTTATTTATTTATTTATTTATTGTTTATTGGTTTTAGAGACAGAGGCAGGGTAAAAGAGAGAGTAAGAGAGAATTGATTTGATGTTCCACTTACTTATGAATTCATTGATTGAATCTTGCATGTGCCTCGACTGGGGATCAAACCTACAGTTTGGTATACTAACACAATATTCTAACCAACTGAACTACATGGCCAAGACTCTACCTGTATTTATTGTATGCATTTTTTCTAAATTATATTAAAAGGAGCAGCATACAAATTAACACTTTACTCCTGAACATCTTAACACGTGTCTCTTAAAGACAAAGATATTCTCCTACATAACTGCATTATAATAATTTTACTCACAAAATTTAACATGACTGCAGTATAAACTATTATCTAATGTTATGGCCATATTCAAATGTTTCCAGAGGCCCCAATAATATTTTCTATATTTGTTTTTATTTTTAATCTAGGACCTAAATAAGAATTTCATATTGTACTAATTATATCTGTTTAAAGTGACTACAGTTGACCTGCCTTTTATTTTTTGGTCTTTCATGACCAACACTTTTGAACAGTGTATGCCAGTTGTTTTACAACATGTGCTTAAATTTAGACTAGTCTGTTGTGTGTGTGTGTGTGTGTGTGTGTGTGTGTATGTGTATGTGTGTGTGTCTTATTATAAGATTCAGGGATATATAGTTTTAAGACAGTGGTTTTCTAAGTAATATTCACAATAGAAAAATAGACATTCCTTTAAAACACTTCCTATATTCTATTCTTATGAAAGATCCATGTGAAATCGACTTTGCTTCCTTCAAATAAATCTTCAATTCAGTTTCAATAAATTCAGAAACAAGTCAAAGCAAAACATTAAAGAAAATTTTAAGCTATATAGTTAATAATAATTCTTTTATATGGATAAGTCAATGAAATATTTTTATTAACCTACTTTAAAATAATAATTTCTAGTTTTCTAGTTCTAAAAAGTTAGCTTTTAGAAAATTCAGTTGAATATCATTTATGATTGTTTTTTACTTCTTATATTTTGGCCTCAAGTGCACAGTTTTCAACAAGTTATCACAAATCACTGCTGGATTCAGAATTTAAACTGTTGCATATTAAAGTATAATATGGTGTGACTGATTTAAATCAATAAAATAGATCCCAAGGTGAATTTTTATTATTACTTAGAACTGTCAAACTGTGTGACTAAATAGCCATGATTATACTCATATCTTCTTCCCCAAATAAAATTTTCTTACCATAAAACTTTCAATGAATCAATGAAATATGAATAGAAAAGGAATATAGATTCTGTATACATTTAAAACATAAAAAACCTGAAGGACTTTTATTTTGTTGACTATATATAAATATATCATGATTTTAATAATCCCTATAAGCATTTTATTTTTAATTTGTAACAAGTCTGAATAGTATATCAATATATATGCATATATTTATATATAATATTTTTCATTGTGCTTTGCATTGACAATGTGAAGTAAGGAAACAGTGGATTGCAGACATGCATTGTATGAAATAATACTAGAGTTTTTTTGTGAAATGCTAAAATGCATGTGCATACACTTTCACAGTAATACTAAAGCTAGTCAGTGAAATGAATATGTAAATAAGAAATGATAATGACAGCTCTTTGTCTTCTTCCATGGGTATTATGAGTTTAAAACTTGAATTGTGTAAGCCAATCAATCCATTCCTATACTATTCTTTAAAGTGAAAGGGGTGGGATAAAGTAAAATATTTATTTATTCCAATTTATGAGTATCTATTTTCACTGCATTTGCTTTTCCAGTTGATATAACAATTAGTACATTCTTCTTATAACGTAAGCAAAAAATATTGCTGTCATAATTTATTTTTCCATTGATCTATACTTTTAAAGTTTGTACTGTGCAACTTTTTCTCTGTAACTTAATTTTTAAAAAAATAGATTCTTTCAATATGTAAATAAAAATAGATTGCAACTGTCTTATTTTTGCAAAACTTGAATAAACAGAAACTGATGACTTACTCTCTGAACCCAAACCATGTAAATGTCACAAAAGTTAGAGAAAAGTTGATGAATTCCAGGATAGGAAACATTCAAAGTTTCAAAATTTGGTTGGGGTCTGGTGCAGATAGGGAAATAAACAACTTCCACAGATGAATGCCAGACACTATGGGCGGAGAATAAGTTATATAAGCTTGCTTTTTGTATTAGCCCATTCTGGCTGCTATAACAGAATACCATAGAATGGGTGCTTTATAAGCAACAGAAATTCATTTCTCACAGTACTAGAGGCGAGAATTCCAAATGAAACTGCTGGCATATTCAGTTTCTAGTCAGGGTTAGAGGTTATTTCCTCGTTAATAGATGGTGGTCATCTCACTGTGTCCTCACAGTGCAGAAGGGTAAGAGAGCTCTTTGGGGATCTCTTTTAAAAGAACACTAGTACCATTCCTGAGAGTTTTCCTTAATGATCTAATGACATGCCAAAGAACTAGCTTCTTAGAACCATCATTTTGGGTATTATGAGTTAACATATTAATTTTGAGAAGACACATTTACACTATAGCATTGGATGTGCACTTTTCTGTCCTTTACATTAGCCAGAATGGATCGTTGTCTTCCCTGTCACCAATATAAAGAAGAAAAACAGTGCCATTCCAGTAGCAATGAAAAGTGGCTATGTAATATCAAGATAATATTAGATTCCAGCTTGAAGAAAGTGACTTCTAATAAGCTGAGGCTAACCAGGCCTCTGAGAATTCTCTACACTCATTTTTTGGTAACCAACAAGAAAGGTAGGCCTTAGAAAAAGCAGTGCTTCATATCAGTAATATAGGGCTGCTTCCTGAGGGACAGATAATTCAAAGGAAAGTTATTCAGCCCATATTCAACAATAAAAATAAAGTTATAGGGAACATAAAGAAGGAATAAAAAATTGATATACAGTAGTGAAAAGATGGACTAACTAACCAAAGATACCTTCGGAAAAAAAAAGTCAGTGAGCTAGAAGATCAAGTTTAAGAACTCTCTCAGAAAGCACCAGGAAGATAAACATATTAAGAAACTTAGAGATATGAAGTATGATCACAAAAATATCAACATACATAGAGTATAAACCTTAGGGAAAAAAATGGAACAAGAAAATTCTTGAAAAATGATGCTTGCAATTCTTTTCAAGTTTAAGGTAGATATAAAGTCATGAACCCAAAAGGATTTTAAAGACTAAACAGGATAGTTTCTTTTTAATCTCCATAAATAACATGTTAGTGAAATTTAAGAACATTAAAATGAAATGGGAGCATAAAGGGTGAAAATACCTGGAAAAAGTTTTTAGTGTTCTCAACAAAATACTGGATACAAAACCATAAAAGAGTACTGAAGAAAAAAAAAACTTTAAATTTAGAATTCCATACTCAAGCCTACTATCATTTCAATGCTAGCAGTGAAATAAATATGCTTTCAGAAATCTACAGTCTCAGAATCACTACCACATAATATCCTCTTTGAAAACACACTTGGAAAAGAGTATTACAGAAAGAAGATAAATAATTCAGGATGGTACTATTAAATATGGAAAATGAGTGTAAATAAATATTTCAGAAAACTATTTGGAGTTAAAAAGTAATATTTTATACCTATAAAAGTAATATGGTTAAGAATATATAAATAGGCCCTGGGTGGTGGCTCAGAGGATAGAGTGTTGGCCCGACATTTGGATGTTCCTGGTTCGATTCCCAGTCAGAGCACACAGGAAAAGCAACCAAGTGCTTCTCTCTCCCTTTC